>NW_027412334.1:0-39604 GCF_047663935.1 Musca autumnalis
ATGCAGAAGCATCAAAGTCTCACGAAATACAAGGGCCAGCTTTGTCAAATCAATCACATGTCCATATGACAGCAAATATATCGTGACCTATAATACCTACAGTCTCGTTTCTTACGGCATTTGTTAAGCAAACTTTGACTCACAATCCATGCAATTTATATGATGATATCGAGTTCCGTTTCGAAAATAGATGCAGAAGCATCCAAGTCTCACGAAATACAAGGGCCAGCTTTGTCAAATCAATCACATGTCCATATGACAGCAAATATATCGTGACCTATAATATCTACAGTCTCGTTTCTTACGTCGTTTGTTAAGCAAACTATGACACACAATCCATGCAATTTATATGATGATATCGAGTTCCGTTTCGAAAATAGATGCAGAAGCATCCAAGTCTCACGAAATACAAGGGCCAGCTTTGTCAAATCAATCACATGTCCATATGACAGCAAATATATCGTGACCTATAATATATACAGTCTCGTTTCTTACGGCATTTGTTAAGCAAACTTTGACACACAATCCATGCAATTTATATGATGATATCGAGTTCCGTTTCGAAAATAGATGCAGAAGCATCCAAGTCTCAAGAAATACAAGGGTCAGTTTTGTCAAATCAATCACATGTCCATATGACAGCAAATATATCGTGACCTATAATATCTACAGTCTCATTTCTTACGTCGTTTGTTAAGCAAACTTTGACACACAATCCATGCAATTTATATGATGATATCGAGTTCCGTTTCGAAAATAGATGCAGAAGCATCCAAGTCTCACGAAATACAAGGGCCAGCTTTGTCAAATCAATCACATGTCCATATGACAGCAAATATATCGTGACCTATAATATCTACAGTCTCGATTCTTACGGCATTTGTTAAGCAAACTTTGACACACAATCCATGCAATTTATATGATGATATCGAGTTCCGTTTCGAAAATAGATGCAGAAGCATCCAAGTCTCACGAAATACAAGGGCCAGCTTTGTCAAATCAATCACATGTCCATATGACAGCAAATACATCGTGACCTATAATACCTACAGTCTCGTTTCTTACGGCATTTGTTAAACAAACTTTAACACACAATCCATGCAATTTATATGATGATATCGAGTTCCGTTTCGAAAATAGATGCAGAAGCATCCAAGTCTCACGAAACACAAGGGCCAGCTTTGTCAAATCAATCACATGTCCATATGACAGCAAATATATCGTGACCTATAATATCTACCGTCTCGTTTCTTACGTCGTTTGTTAAACAAACTTTGACACACAATCCATGCAATTTATATGATGATATCGAGTTCCGTTTCGAAAATAGATGCAGAAGCATCCAAGTCTCACGAAATACAAGGGCCAGCTTTGTCAAATCAATCACATGTCCATATGACAGCAAATACATCGTGACCTATAATACCTACAGTCTCGTTTCTTACGGTATTTGTTAAGCAAACTTTGACACACAATCCATGCAATTTATATGGTGATATCGAGTTCCGTTTCTAAAATAGATGCAGAAGCATCCAAGTCTCACGAAATACAAGGGCCAGCTTTGTCAAATCAATCACATGTCCATATGACAGCAAATATATCGTGACCTATAATATCTACCGTCTCGTTTCTTACGTCGTTTGTTAAACAAACTTTAACACACAATCCATGCAATTTATATGATGATATCGAGTTCCGTTTCGAAAATAGATGCAGAAGCATCAAAGTCTCACGAAATACAAGGGCCAGCTTTGTCAAATCAATCACATGTCCATATGACAGCAAATATATCGTGACCTATAATACCTACAGTCTCGTTTCTTACGGCATTTGTTAAGCAAACTTTGACTCACAATCCATGCAATTTATATGATGATATCGAGTTCCGTTTCGAAAATAGATGCAGAAGCATCCAAGTCTCACGAAATACAAGGGCCAGCTTTGTCAAATCAATCACATGTCCATATGACAGCAAATATATCGTGACCTATAATATCTACAGTCTCGTTTCTTACGTCGTTTGTTAAGCAAACTATGACACACAATCCATGCAATTTATATGATGATATCGAGTTCCGTTTCGAAAATAGATGCAGAAGCATCCAAGTCTCACGAAATACAAGGGCCAGCTTTGTCAAATCAATCACATGTCCATATGACAGCAAATATATCGTGACCTATAATATATACAGTCTCGTTTCTTACGGCATTTGTTAAGCAAACTTTGACACACAATCCATGCAATTTATATGATGATATCGAGTTCCGTTTCGAAAATAGATGCAGAAGCATCCAAGTCTCAAGAAATACAAGGGTCAGTTTTGTCAAATCAATCACATGTCCATATGACAGCAAATATATCGTGACCTATAATATCTACAGTCTCATTTCTTACGTCGTTTGTTAAGCAAACTTTGACACACAATCCATGCAATTTATATGATGATATCGAGTTCCGTTTCGAAAATAGATGCAGAAGCATCCAAGTCTCACGAAATACAAGGGCCAGCTTTGTCAAATCAATCACATGTCCATATGACAGCAAATATATCGTGACCTATAATATCTACAGTCTCGATTCTTACGGCATTTGTTAAGCAAACTTTGACACACAATCCATGCAATTTATATGATGATATCGAGTTCCGTTTCGAAAATAGATGCAGAAGCATCCAAGTCTCACGAAATACAAGGGCCAGCTTTGTCAAATCAATCACATGTCCATATGACAGCAAATACATCGTGACCTATAATACCTACAGTCTCGTTTCTTACGGCATTTGTTAAACAAACTTTAACACACAATCCATGCAATTTATATGATGATATCGAGTTCCGTTTCGAAAATAGATGCAGAAGCATCCAAGTCTCACGAAACACAAGGGCCAGCTTTGTCAAATCAATCACATGTCCATATGACAGCAAATATATCGTGACCTATAATATCTACCGTCTCGTTTCTTACGTCGTTTGTTAAACAAACTTTGACACACAATCCATGCAATTTATATGATGATATCGAGTTCCGTTTCGAAAATAGATGCAGAAGCATCCAAGTCTCACGAAATACAAGGGCCAGCTTTGTCAAATCAATCACATGTCCATATGACAGCAAATATATCGAGACCTATAAAATCTACAGTCTCGTTTCTTACGGCATTTGTTAAGCAAACTTTGACACACAATCCATGCAATTTATATGATGATATCGAGTTCCGTTTCGAAAATAGATGCAGAAGCATCCAAGTCTCACGAAATACAAGGGCCAGCTTTGTCAAATCAATCACATGTCCATATGACAGCAAATATATCGTGACCTATAATATCTACCGTCTCGTTTCTTACGTCGTTTGTTAAACAAACTTTGACACACAATCCATGCAATTTATATGATGATATCGAGTTCCGTTTCGAAAATAGATGCAGAAGCATCCAAGTCTCACGAAATACAAGGGCCAGCTTTATCAAATCAATCACATGTCCATATGACAGCAAATATATCGTGACCTATAGAATCTACAGTCTCGTTTCTTACGTCGTTTGTTAAGCAAACTTTGACACACAATACATGCAATTTATATGATAATATCGAGTTCCGTTTCGAAAATAGATGCAGAAGCATCCAAGTCTCACGAAATACAAGGGCCAGAAGCATCCAAGTCTCACGAAATACAAGGGCCAGCTTTGTCAAATCAATCACATGTCCATATGACAGCAAATACATAGTGACCTATAATACCTACAGTCTCGTTTCTTACGGCATTTGTTAAGCAAACTTTGAGACACAATCCATGCAATTTATATGATGATATCGAGTTCCGTTTCGAAAATAGATGCAGAAGCATCCAAGTCTCACGAAATACAAGGGCCAGCTTTGTCAAATCAATCACATGTCCATATGACAGCAAATATATCGTGACCTATAATATCTACCGTCTCGTTTCTTACGTCGTTTGTTAAACAAACTTTGACACACAATCCATGCAATTTATATGATGATATCGAGTTCCGTTTCGAAAATAGATGCAGAAGCATCCAAGTCTCGCGAAATGCAAGGGCCAGCTTTGTCAAATCAATCACATGTCCATATGACAGCAAATATATCGTGACCTATAATATCTACAGTGTCGTTTCTTACGTCGTTTGTTAAACAAACTTTGACACACAATCCATGCAATTTATATGATGATATCGAGTTCCGTTTCGAAAATAGATGCAGAAGCATCCAAGTCTCACGAAATACAAGGGCCAGCTTTGTCAAATCAATCACATGTCCATATGACAGCAAATATATCGTGACCTATAATATCTACAGTCTCGTTTCTTACGTCGTTTGTTAAACAAACTTTGACACACAATCCATGCAATTTATATGATGATATCGAGTTCCGTTTCGAAAATAGATGCAGAAGCATCCAAGTCTCACGAAATACAAGGGCCAGCTTTGTCAAATCAATCACATGTCCATATGACAGCAAATATATCGTGACCTACAATATCTACCGTCTCATTTCTTACGTCGTTTGTTAAACAAACTTTAACACACAATCCATGCAATTTATATGATGATATCGAGTTCCGTTTCGAAAATAGATGCAGAAGCATCCAAGTCTCACGAAATACAAGGGCCAGCTTTGTCAAATCAATCACATGTCCATATGACAGCAAATACATCGTGACCTATAATACCTACAGTCTCGTTTCTTACGGCATTTGTTAAGCAAACTTTGACACACAATCCATGCAATTTATATGGTGATATCGAGTTCCGTTTCTAAAATAGATGCAGAAGCATCCAAGTCTCACGAAATACAAGGGCCAGCTTTGTCAACTCAATCACATGTCCATATGACAGCAAATATATCGTGACCTATAATATCTACCGTCTCGTTTCTTACGTCGTTTGTTAAACAAACTTTAACACACAATCCATGCAATTTATATGATGATATCGAGTTCCGTTTCGAAAATAGATGCAGAAGCATCCAAGTCTCACGAAATACAAGGGCCAGCTTTGTCAAATCAATCACATGTCCATATGACAGCAAATATATCGTGACCTACAATATCTACCGTCTCATTTCTTACGTCGTTTGTTAAACAAACTTTAACACACAATCCATGCAATTTATATGATGATTTCGAGTTCCGTTTCGAAAATAGATGCAGAAGCATCCAAGTCTCACGAAATACAAGGGTCAGTTTTGTCAAATCAATCACATGTCCATATGACAGCAAATATATCGTGACCTATAATATCTACAGTCTCGTTTCTTACGTCGTTTGTTAAGCAAACTTTGACACACAATCCATGCAATTTATATGATGATATCGAGTTCCGTTTCGAAAATAGATGCAGAAGCATCCAAGTCTCAAGAAATACAAGGGTCAGTTTTGTCAAATCAATCACATGTCCATATGACAGCAAATATATCGTGACCTATAATATCTACAGTCTCGTTTCTTACGTCGTTTGTTAAACAAACTTTGACACACAATCCATGCAATTTATATGATGATATCGAGTTCCGTTTCGAAAACAGATGCAGAAGCATCCAAGTCTCACGAAATACAAGGGCCAGCTTTGTCAAATCAATCACATGTCCATATGACAGCAAATATATCGAGACCTATAAAATCTACAGTCTCGTTTCTTACGTTGTTTGTTAAGCAAACTTTGACACACAATCCATGCAATTTATATGATGATATCGAGTTCCGTTTCAAAAATAGATGCAGAAGCATCCAAGTCTCACGAAATACAAGGGCCAGCTTTGTCAAATCAATCACATGTCCATATGACAGCAAATATATCGTGACCTATAATATCTACAGTCTCGTTTCTTACGGCATTTGTTAAACAAACTTTAACACACAATCCATGCAATTTATATGATGATATCGAGTTCCGTTTCGAATATAGATGCAGAAGCATCCAAGTCTCACGAAATACAAGGGCCAGCTTTGTCAAATCAATCACATGTCCATATGACAGCAAATACATCGTGACCTATAATACCTACAGTCTCGTTTCTTACGGCATTTGTTAAGCAAACTTTGACATACAATCCATGCAATTTATATGATGATATCGAGTTCCGTTTCGAAAATAGATGCAGAAGCATCCAAGTCTCACGAAATACAAGGGCCAGCTTTGTCAAATCAATCACATGTCCATACGACAGCAAATATATCGTGACCTATAATATCTACCGTCTCGTTTCTTACGTCGTTTGTTAAACAAACTTTGACACACAATCCATGCAATTTATATGATGATATCGAGTTCCGTTTCGAAAATAGATGCAGAAGCCTCCAAGTCTCACGAAATACAAGGGCCAGCTTTGTCAAATCAATCACATGTCCATATGACAGCAAATACATCGTGACCTATAATATCTACCGTCTCGTTTCTTACGTCGTTTGTTAAACAAACTTTAACACACAATCCATGCAATTTATATGATGATATCGAGTTCCGTTTCGAAAATAGATGCAGAAGCATCCAAGTCTCACGAAATACAAGGGCCAGCTTTGTCAAATCAATCACATGTCCATATGACAGCAAATATATCGTGACCTATAATATCTACAGTCTCGTTTCTTACGTCGTTTGTTAAACAAACTTTAACACACAATCCATGCAATTTATATGATGATATCGAGTTCCGTTTCGAAAATAGATGCAGAAGCATCCAAGTCTCACGAAATACAAGGGTCAGTTTTGTCAAATCAATCACATGTCCATATGACAGCAAATATATCGTGACCTATAATATCTACAGTCTCGTTTCTTACGTCGTTTGTTAAGCAAACTTTGACACACAATCCATGCAATTTATATGATGATATCGAGTTCCGTTTCGAAAATAGATGCAGAAGCATCCAAGTCTCAAGAAATACAAGGGTCAGTTTTGTCAAATCAATCACATGTCCATATGACAGCAAATACATCGTGACCTATAATATCTACAGTCTCGTTTCTTACGTCGTTTGTTAAACAAACTTTGACACACAATCCATGCAATTTATATGATGATATCGAGTTCCGTTTCGAAAATAGATGCAGAAGCATCCAAGTCTCACGAAATACAAGGGCCAGCTTTGTCAAATCAATCACATGTCCATATGACAGCAAATATATCGAGACCTATAAAATCTACAGTCTCGTTTCTTACGTCGTTTGTTAAGCAAACTTTGACACACAATCCATGCAATTTATATGATGATATCGAGTTCCGTTTCGAAAATAGATGCAGAAGCATCCAAGTCTCACGAAATACAAGGGCCAACTTTGTCAAATCAATCACATGTCCATATGACAGCAAATATATCGTGACCGATAATATCTACAGTCTCGTTTCTTACGGCATTTGTTAAACAAACTTTTACACACAATACATGCAATTTATATGATGATATCGAGTTCCGTTTCGAAAATAGATGCAGAAGCATCCAAGTCTCACGAAATAAAAGGGCCAGCTTTGTCAAATCAATCACATGTCCATATGACAGCAAATACATCGTGACCTATAATACCTACAGTCTCGTTTCTTACGTCGTTTCTTAAACAAACTTTGACACACAATCCATGCAATTTATATGATGATATCGAGTTCCGTTTCGAAAATAAATGCAGAAGCATCCAAGTCTCACGAAATACAAGGGCCAGCTTTGCCAAATCAATCACATGTCCATATGACAGCAAATACATCGTGACCTATAATACCTACAGTCTCGTTTCTTACGGCATTTGTTAAGCAAACTTTGACACACAATCCATGCAATTTATATGATGATATCGAGTTCCGTTTCAAAAATAGATGCAGAAGCATCCAAGTCTCACGAAATACAAGGGCCAGCTTTGTCAAATCAATCACATGTCCATATGACAGCAAATATATCGTGACCTATAATATCTACCGTCTCGTTTCTTACGTCGTTTGTTAAACAAACTTTGACACACAATCCATGCAATTTATATGATGATATCGAGTTCCGTTTCGAAAATAGATGCAGAAGCCTCCAAGTCTCACGAAATACAAGGGCCAGCTTTGTCAAATCAATCACATGTCCATATGACAGCAAATATATCGTGACCTATAATATCTACCGTCTCGTTTCTTACGTCGTTTGTTAGACAAACTTTAACACACAATCCATGCAATTTATATGATGATATCGAGTTCCGTTTCGAAAATAGATGCAGAAGCATCCAAGTCTCACGAAATACAAGGGCCAGCTTTGTCAAATCAATCACATGTCCATATGACAGCAAATACATCGTGACCTATAATACCTACAGTCTCGTTTCTTACGGCATTTGTTAAGCAAACTTTGACACACAATCCATGCAATTTATATGATGATATCGAGTTCCGTTTCGGAAATACATGCAGAAGCATCCAAGTCTCACGAAATACAAGGGCCAGCTTTGTCAAATCAATCACATGACCATATGACAGCAAATATATCGTGACCTATAATATCTACCGTCTCGTTTCTTACGTCGTTTGTTAAAGAAACTTTGACACACAATCCATGCAATTTATATGATGATATCGAGTTCCGTTTCGAAAATAGTTGCAGAACCATCCAAGTCTCACGAAATACGAGGGCCAGCTTTGTTAAATCAATCACATGTCCATATGACAGCAAATATATCGTGACCTATAATATCTACAGTCTCGTTTCTTACGTCGTTTGTTAAGCAAACTTTGACACACAATCCATGCAATTTATATGATGATATCGAGTTCCGTTTCGAAAATAGATGCAGAAGCATCCAAGTCTCACGAAATACAAGGGCCAGCTTTGTCAAATCAATCACATGTCCATATGACAGCAAATATATCGTGACCTATAAAATCTACCGTCTCGTTTCTTACGTCGTTTGTTAGACAAACTTTAACACACAATCCATGCAATTTATATGATGATATCGAGTTCCGTTTCGAAAATAGATGCAGAAGCATCCAAGTCTCACGAAATACAAGGGCCAGCTTTGTCAAATCAATCACATGTCCATATGACAGCAAATATATCCTGACCTATAATATCTACAGTCTCGTTTCTTACGTCGTTTGTTAAACAAACTTTAACACACAATCCATGCAATTTATATGATGATATCGAGTTCCGTTTCGAAAATAGATGCAGAAGCATCCAAGTCTCACGAAATACAAGGGTCAGTTTTGTCAAATCAATCACATGTCCATATGACAGCAAATATATCGTGACCTATAATATCTACAGTCTCGTTTCTTACGTCGTTTGTTAAGCACACTTTGACACACAATCCATGCAATTTATATGATGATATCGAGTTCCGTTTCGAAAATAGATGCAGAAGCATCCAAGTCTCAAGAAATACAAGGGTCAGTTTTGTCAAATCAATCACATGTCCATATGACAGCAAATATATCGTGACCTATAATATCTACAGTCTCGTTTCTTACGTCGTTTGTTAAACAAACTTTGACACACAATCCATGCAATTTATATGATGATATCGAGTTCCGTTTCGAAAATAGATGCAGACGCATCCAAGTCTCACGAAATACAAGGGCCAGCTTTGTCAAATCAATCACATGTCCATATGACAGCAAATATATCGAGACCTATAAAATCTACAGTCTCGTTTCTTACGTCGTTTGTTAAGCAAACTTTGACACACAATCCATGCAATTTATATTATGATATCGAGTTCCGTTTCGAAAATAGATGCAGAAGCATCCAAGTCTCACGAAATACAAGGGCCAGCTTTGTCAAATCAATCACATGTCCATATGACAGCAAATATATCGCGACCTATAAAATCTACAGTCTCGTTTCTTACGTCGTTTGTTAAGCAAACTTTGACACACAATCCATGCAATTTATATTATGATATCGAGTTCCGTTTCGAAAATAGATGCAGAAGCATCCAAGTCTCACGAAATACAAGGGCCAGCTTTGTCAAATCAATCACATGTCCATATGACAGCAAATATATCGTGACCTATAATATCTACCGTCTCGTTTCTTACGTCGTTTGTTAAGCAAACTTTGACACACAATCCATGCAATTTATATGATGATATCGAGTTCCGTTTCGAAAATAAATGCAGAAGCATCCAAGTCTCACGAAATATAAGGGCCAGCTTTGTCAAATCAATCACATGTCCATATGACAGCAAATATATCGTGACCTATAATATCTACCGTCTCGTTTCTTACGTCGTTTGTGAAACAAACTTTGACACACAATCCATGCAATTTATATGATGATATCGAGTTCCGTTTCGAAAATAGATGCAGAAGCATCCAAGTCTCACGAAATACAAGGGCCAGCTTTGTCAAATCAATCACATGTCCATATGACAGCAAATATATCGAGACCTATAAAATCTACAGTCTCGTTTCTTACGGCATTTGTTAAGCAAACTTTGACACACAATCCATGCAATTTATATGGTGATATCGAGTTCCGTTTCGAAAATAGATGCAGAAGCATCCAAGTCTCACGAAATACAAGGGCCAGCTTTGTCAAATCAATCACATATCCATATGACAGCAAATATATCGTGACCTATAATATCTACCGTCTCGTTTCTTACGTCGTTTGTTAAGCAAACTTTGACACACAATACATGCAATTTATATGATGATATCGAGTTCCGTTTCGAAAATAGATGCAGAAGCGTCCAAGTCTCACGAAATACAAGGGCCAGCTTTGTCAAATCAATCACATGTCCATATGACAGCAAATATATCGTGACCTATAATATCTACCGTCTCGTTTCTTACGTCGTTTGTTAAACAAACTTTGACACACAATCCATGCAATTTATATGATGATATCGAGTTCCGTTTCGAAAATAGATGCAGAAGCATCCAAGTCTCACGAAATACAAGGGCCAGCTTTGTCAAATCAATCACATGTCCATATGACAGCAAATACATCGTGACCTATAATACCTACAGTCTCGTTTCTTACGGCATTTGTTGAGCAAAATTTTGACACACAATCCATGCAATTTATATGATGATATCGAGTTCCGTTTCGAAAATAGATGCAGAAGCATCCAAGTCTCACGAAATACAAGGGCCAGCTTTGTCAAATCAATCACATGTCCATATGACAGCAAATAAATCGTGACCTATAATATCTACCGTCTCGTTTCTTACGTCGTTTGTTAAACAAACACAATCCATGCAATTTATATGATGATATCGAGTTCCGTTTCGAAAATAGATGCAGAAGCATCCAAGTCTCACGAAGTACAAGGGCCAGCTTTGTCAAATCAATCACATGACCATATGACAGCAAATATATCGTGACCTATAATATCTACCGTCTCGTTTCTTACGTCGTTTGTTAGACAAACTTTAACACACAATCCATGCAATTTATGTGATGATATCGAGTTCCATTTCGAAAATAGATGCAGAAGCATCCAAGTCTCACGAAATACAAGGGCCAGCTTTGTCAAATCAATCACATGACCATATGACAGCAAATATATCGTGACCTATAATATCTACCGTCTCGTTTCTTCCGTCGTTTGTTAAACAAAATTTGACACACAATCCATGCAATTTATATGATGATATCGAGTTCCGTTTCGAAAATAGATGCAGAAGCATCCAAGTCTCACGAAATACAAGGGCCAGCTTTGTCAAATCAATCACATGTCCATATGACAGCAAATATATCGCGACCTATAAAATCTACAGTCTCGTTTCTTACGTCGTTTGTTAAGCAAACTTTGACACACAATCCATGCAATTTATATTATGATATCGAGTTCCGTTTCGAAAATAGATGCAGAAGCATCCAAGTCTCACGAAATACAAGGGCCAGCTTTGTCAAATCAATCACATGTCCATATGACAGCAAATATATCGTGACCTATAATATCTACCGTCTCGTTTCTTACGTCGTTTGTGAAACAAACTTTGACACACAATCCATGCAATTTATATGATGATATCGAGTTCCGTTTCGAAAATAGATGCAGAAGCATCCAAGTCTCACGAAATACAAGGGCCAGCTTTGTCAAATCAATCACATGTCCATATGACAGCAAATATATCGAGACCTATAAAATCTACAGTCTCGTTTCTTACGGCATTTGTTAAGCAAACTTTGACACACAATCCATGCAATTTATATGGTGATATCGAGTTCCGTTTCGAAAATAGATGCAGAAGCATCCAAGTCTCACGAAATACAAGGGCCAGCTTTGTCAAATCAATCACATATCCATATGACAGCAAATATATCGTGACCTATAATATCTACCGTCTCGTTTCTTACGTCGTTTGTTAAGCAAACTTTGACACACAATACATGCAATTTATATGATGATATCGAGTTCCGTTTCGAAAATAGATGCAGAAGCGTCCAAGTCTCACGAAATACAAGGGCCAGCTTTGTCAAATCAATCACATGTCCATATGACAGCAAATATATCGTGACCTATAATATCTACCGTCTCGTTTCTTAAGTCGTTTGTTAAACAAACTTTGACACACAATCCATGCAATTTATATGATGATATCGAGTTCCGTTTCGAAAATAGATGCAGAAGCATCCAAGTCTCACGAAATACAAGGGCCAGCTTGGTCAAATCAATCACATGTCCATATGACAGCAAATACATCGTGACCTATAATACCTACAGTCTCGTTTCTTACGGCATTTGTTGAGCAAAATTTTGACACACAATCCATGCAATTTATATGATGATATCGAGTTCCGTTTCGAAAATAGATGCAGAAGCATCCAAGTCTCACGAAATACAAGGGCCAGCTTTGTCAAATCAATCACATGTCCATATGACAGCAAATATATCGTGACCTATAATATCTACCGTCTCGTTTCTTACGTCGTTTGTTAAACAAACACAATCCATGCAATTTATATGATGATATCGAGTTCCGTTTCGAAAATAGATGCAGAAGCATCCAAGTTTCACGAAGTACAAGGGCCAGCTTTGTCAAATCAATCACATGACCATATGACAGCAAATATATCGTGACCTATAATATCTACCGTCTCGTTTCTTACGTCGTTTGTTAGACAAACTTTAACACACAATCCATGCAATTTATATGATGATATCGAGTTCCGTTTCGAAAATAGATGCAGAAGCATCCAAGTCTCACGAAATACAAGGGCCAGCTTTGTCAAATCAATCACATGACCATATGACAGCAAATATATCGTGACCTATAATATCTACCGTCTCGTTTCTTCCGTCGTTTGTTAAACAAAATTTGACACACAATCCATGCAATTTATATGATGATATCGAGTTCCGTTTCGAAAATAGATGCAGAAGCATCCAAGTCTCACGAAATACAAGGGCCAGCTTTGTCAAATCAATCACATGTCCATATGACAGCAAATATATCGCGACCTATAAAATCTACAGTCTCGTTTCTTACGTCGTTTGTTAAGCAAACTTTGACACACAATCCATGCAATTTATATTATGATATCGAGTTCCGTTTCGAAAATAGATGCAGAAGCATCCAAGTCTCACGAAATACAAGGGCCAGCTTTGTCAAATCAATCACATGTCCATATGACAGCAAATATATCGTGACCTATAATATCTACCGTCTCGTTTCTTACGTCGTTTGTTAAGCAAACTTTGACACACAATCCATGCAATTTATATGATGATATCGAGTTCCGTTTCGAAAATAAATGCAGAAGCATCCAAGTCTCACGAAATATAAGGGCCAGCTTTGTCAAATCAATCACATGTCCATATGACAGCAAATATATCGTGACCTATAATATCTACCGTCTCGTTTCTTACGTCGTTTGTGAAACAAACTTTGACACACAATCCATGCAATTTATATGATGATATCGAGTTCCGTTTCGAAAATAGATGCAGAAGCATCCAAGTCTCACGAAATACAAGGGCCAGCTTTGTCAAATCAATCACATGTCCATATGACAGCAAATATATCGAGACCTATAAAATCTACAGTCTCGTTTCTTACGGCATTTGTTAAGCAAACTTTGACACACAATCCATGCAATTTATATGATGATATCGAGTTCCGTTTCGAAAATAGATGCAGAAGCATCCAAGTCTCACGAAATACAAGGGCCAGCTTTGTCAAATCAATCACATATCCATATGACAGCAAATATATCGTGACCTATAATATCTACCGTCTCGTTTCTTACGTCGTTTGTTAAGCAAACTTTGACACACAATCCATGCAATTTATATGATGATATCGAGTTCCGTTTCGAAAATAGATGCAGAAGCGTCCAAGTCTCACGAAATACAGGGGCCAGCTTTGTCAAATCAATCACATGTCCATATGACAGCAAATATATCGTGACCTATAATATCTACCGTCTCGTTTCTTACGTCGTTTGTTAAACAAACTTTGACACACAATCCATGCAATTTATATGATGATATCGAGTTCCGTTTCGAAAATAGATGCAGAAGCATCCAAGTCTCACGAAATACAAGGGCCAGCTTTGTCAAATCAATCACATGTCCATATGACAGCAAATACATCGTGACCTATAATACCTACAGTCTCGTTTCTTACGGCATTTGTTGAGCAAAATTTTGACACACAATCCATGCAATTTATATGATGATATCGAGTTCCGTTTCGAAAATAGATGCAGAAGCATCCAAGTCTCACGAAATACAAGGGCCAGCTTTGTCAAATCAATCACATGTCCATATGACAGCAAATATATCGTGACCTATAATATCTACCGTCTCGTTTCTTACGTCGTTTGTTAAACAAACACAATCCATGCAATTTATATGATGATATCGAGTTCCGTTTCGAAAATAGATGCAGAAGCATCCAAGTCTCACGAAGTACAAGGGCCAGCTTTGTCAAATCAATCACATGACCATATGACAGCAAATATATCGTGACCTATAATATCTACCGTCTCGTTTCTTACGTCGTTTGTTAGACAAACTTTAACACACAATCCATGCAATTAATATGATGATATCGAGTTCCGTTTCGAAAATAGATGCAGAAGCATCCAAGTCTCACGAAATACAAGGTCCAGCTTTGTCAAATCAATCACATGACCATATGACAGCAAATATATCGTGACCTATAATATCTACCGTCTCGTTTCTTCCGTCGTTTGTTAAACAAAATTTGACACACAATCCATGCAATTTATATGATGATATCGAGTTGCGTTTCGAAAATAGATGCAGAAGCATCCAAGTCTCACGAAATACAAGGGCCAGCTTTGTCAAATCAATCACATGTCCATATGACAGCAAATATATCGCGACCTATAAAATCTACAGTCTCGTTTCTTACGTCGTTTGTTAAGCAAACTTTGACACACAATCCATGCAATTTATATTATGATATCGAGTTCCGTTTCGAAAATAGATGCAGAAGCATCCAAGTCTCACGAAATACAAGGGCCAGCTTTGTCAAATCAATCACATGTCCATATGACAGCAAATATATCGTGACCTATAATATCTACCGTCTCGTTTCTTACGTCGTTTGTTAAGCAAACTTTGACACACAATCCATGCAATTTATATGATGATATCGAGTTCCGTTTCGAAAAAAAATGCAGAAGCATCCAAGTCTCACGAAATATAAGGGCCAGCTTTGTCAAATCAATCACATGTCCATATGACAGCAAATATATCGTGACCTATAATATCTACCGTCTCGTTTCTTACGTCGTTTGTGAAACAAACTTTGACACACAATCCATGCAATTTATATGATGATATCGAGTTCCGTTTCGAAAATAGATGCAGAAGCATCCAAGTCTCACGAAATACAAGGGCCAGCTTTGTCAAATCAATCACATGTCCATATGACAGCAAATATATCGAGACCTATAAAATCTACAGTCTCGTTTCTTACGGCATTTGTTAAGCAAACTTTGACACACAATCCATGCAATTTATATGATGATATCGAGTTCCGTTTCGAAAATAGATGCAGAAGCATCCAAGTCTCACGAAATACAAGGGCCAGCTTTGTCAAATCAATCACATATCCATATGACAGCAAATATAACGTGACCTATAATATCTACCGTCTCGTTTCTTACGTCGTTTGTTAAGCAAACTTTGACACACAATCCATGCAATTTATATGATGATATCGAGTTCCGTTTCGAAAATAGATGCAGAAGCGTCCAAGTCTCACGAAATACAAGGGCCAGCTTTGTCAAATCAATCACATGTCCATATGACAGCAAATATATCGTGACCTATAATATCTACCGTCTCGTTTCTTACGTCGTTTGTTAAACAAACTTTGACACACAATCCATGCAATTTATATGATGATATCGAGTTCCGTTTCGAAAATAGATGCAGAAGCATCCAAGTCTCACGAAATACAAGGGCCAGCTTTGTCAAATCAATCACATGTCCATATGACAGCAAATACATCGTGACCTATAATACCTACAGCCTCGTTTCTTACGGCATTTGTTGAGCAAACTTTGACACACAATCCATGCAATTAATATGATGATATCGAGTTCCGTTTCGAAAATAAATGCAGAAGCATCCAAGTCTCACGAAATACAAGGGCCAGCTTTGTCAAATCAATCACATGTCCATATGACAGCAAATATATCGTGACCTATAATATCTACCGTCTCGTTTCTTACGTCGTTTGTTAAACAAACACAATCCATGCAATTTATATGATGATATCGAGTTCCGTTTCGAAAATAGATGCAGAAGCATCCAAGTCTCACGAAGTACAAGGGCCAGCTTTGTCAAATCAATCACATGACCATATGACGGCAAATATATCGTGACCTATAATATCTACCGTCTCGTTTCTTACGTCGTTTGTTAGACAAACTTTAACACACAATCCAAGCAATTTATATGATGATATCGAGTTCCGTTTCGAAAATAGATGCAGAAGCATCCAAGTCTCACGAAATACAAGGGCCAGCTTTGTCAAATCAATCTCATGACCATATGACAGCAAATATATCGTGACCTATAATATCTACCGTCTCGTTTCTTCCGTCGTTTGTTAAACAAAATTTGACACACAATCCATGCAATTTATATGATGATATCGAGTTCCGTTTCGAAAATAGATGCAGAAGCATCCAAGTCTCACGAAATACAAGGGCCAGCTTTGTCAAATCAATCACATGTCCATATGACAGCAAATATATCGTGACCTATAATACCTACAGTCTCGTTTCTTACGGCATTTGTTAAACAAACTTTAACACACAATCCGTGCAATTTATATGATGATATCGAGTTCCGTTTCGAAATAGATGCAGAAGCATCCAAGTCTCAAGAAATACAAGGGTCAGTTTTGTCAAATCAATCACATGTACATATGACAGCAAATATATCGTGACCTATAATATCTACAGTCTCGTTTCTTACGTCGTTTGTTAAACAAACTTTGACACACAATCCATGCAATTTATATGATGATATCGAGTTCCGTTTCGAAAATAGATGCAGAAGCATCCAAGTCTCACGAAATACAAGGGCCAGCTTTGTCAAATCAATCACATGTCCATATGACAGCAAATATATCGTGACCTATAATATCTACCGTCTCGTTTCTTACGTCGTTTGTTAAGCAAACTTTGACACACAATCCATGCAATTTATATGATGATATCGAGTTCCGTTTCGAAAATAAATGCAGAAGCATCCAAGTCTCACGAAATATAAGGGCCAGCTTTGTCAAATCAATCACATGTCCATATGACAGCAAATATATCGTGACCTATAATATCTACCGTCTCGTTTCTTACGTCGTTTGTGAAACAAACTTTGACACACAATCCATGCAATTTATATGATGATATCGAGTTCCGTTTCGAAAATAGATGCAGAAGCATCCAAGTCTCACGAAATACAAGGGCCAGCTTTGTCAAATCAATCACATGTCCATATGACAGCAAATATATCGAGACCTATAAAATCTACAGTCTCGTTTCTTACGTCGTTTGTTAAGCAAACTTTGACACACAATCCATGCAATTTATATGATGATATCGAGTTCCGTTTCGAAAATAGATGCAGAAGCATCCAAGTCTCACGAAATACAAGGGCCAGATTTGTCAAATCAATCACATGTCCATATGACAGCAAATATATCGTGACCTATAATATCTACCGTCTCGTTTCTTACGTCGTTTGTTAAGCAAACTTTGACACACAATCCATGCAATTTATATGATGATATCGAGTTCCGTTTCGAAAATAGATGCAGAAGCATCCAAGTCTCACGAAATACAAGGGCCAGCTTTGTCAAATCAATCACATGTCCATATGACAGCAAATATATCGTGACCTATAATATCTACCGTCTCGTTTCTTACGTCGTTTGTTAAACAAACTTTGACACACAATCCATTCAATTTATATGATGATATCGAGTTCCGTTTCGAAAATAGATGTAGAAGCATCCAAGTCTCACGAAATACAAGGGCCAGCTTTGTCAAATCAATCACATATCCATATGACAGCAAATATATCGTGACCTATAATATCTACCGTCTCGTTTCTTACGTCGTTTGTTAAGCAAACTTTGACACACAATCCATGCAATTTATATGATGATATCGAGTTCCGTTTCGAAAATAGATGCAGAAGCATCCAAGTCTCACGAAATACAAGGGCCAGCTTTGTCAAATCAATCACATGTCCATATGACAGCAAATACATCGTGACCTATAATACCTACAGTCTCGTTTCTTACGGCATTTGTTGAGCAAACACAATCCATGCAATTTATATGATGATATCGAGTTCCGTTTCGAAAATAGATGCAGAAGCATCCAAGTCTCACGAAGTACAAGGGCCAGCTTTGTCAAATCAATCACATGTCCATATGACAGCAAATATATCGTGACCTATAATATCTACCGTCTCGTTTCTTACGTCGTTTGTTAGACAAACTTTAACACACAATCCATGCAATTTATATGATGATATCGAGTTCCGTTTCGAAAATAGATGCAGAAGCATCCAAGTCTCACGAAATACAAGGGCCAGCTTTGTCAAATCAATCACATGACCATATGACAGCAAATATATCGTGACCTATAATATCTACCGTCTCGTTTCTTACGTCGTTTGTTAAACAAAATTTGACACACAATCCATGAAATTTATATGATGATATCGAGTTCCGTTTCGAAAATAGATGCAGAAGCATCCAAGTCTCACGAAATACAAGGGCCAGCTTTGTCAAATCAATCACATGTCCATATGACAGCAAATATATCGTGACCTATAATACCTACAGTCTCGTTTCTTATGGCATTTGTTAAACAAACTTAAACACACAATCCGTGCAATTTATATGATGATATCGAGTTCCGTTTCGAAAATAGATTCAGAAGCATCCAAGTCTCAAGAAATACAAGGGTCAGTTTTGTCAAATCAATCACATGTCCATATGACAGCAAATATATCGTGACCTATAATATCTACAGTCTCGTTTCTTACGTCGTTTGTTAAACAAACTTTGACACACAATCCATGCAATTTATATGATGATATCGAGTTCCGTTTCGAAAATAGATGCAGAAGCATCCAAGTCTCACGAAATACAAGGGCCAGCTTTGTCAAATCAATCACATGTCCATATGACAGCAAATATATCGTGACCTATAATATCTACAGTCACACAATCCATGCAATTTATATGATGATATCGAGTTCCTTTTCGAAAATAGATGCAGAAGCATCCAAGTCTCAAGAAATACAAGGGTCAGTTTTGTCAAATCAATCACATGTCAATATGACAGCAAATATATCGTGACCTATAATATCTACAGTCTCGTTTCTTACGTCGTTTGTTAAACAAACTTTGACACACAATCCATGCAATTTATATGATGATATCGAGTTCCGTTTCGAAAATAGATGCAGAAGCATCCAAGTCTCACGAAATACAAGGGCCAGCTTTGTCAAATCAATCACATGTCCATATGACAGCAAATATATCGAGACCTATAAAATCTACAGTCTCGTTTCTTACGTCGTTTGTTAAGCAAACTTTGACACACAATCCATGCAATTTATATGATGATATCGAGTTCCGTTTCGAAAATAGATGCAGAAGCATCCAAGTCTCACGAAATACAAGGGCCAGATTTGTCAAATCAATCACATGTCCATATGACAGCAAATATATCGTGACCTATAATATCTACCGTCTCGTTTCTTACGTCGTTTGTTAAGCAAACTTTGACACACAATCCATGCAATTTATATGATGATATCGAGTTCCGTTTCGAAAATAGATGCAGAAGCATCCAAGTCTCACGAAATACAAGGGCCAGCTTTGCCAAATCAATCACATGTCCATATGACAGCAAATATATCGTGACCTATAATATCTACCGTCTCGTTTCTTACGTCGTTTGTTAAACAAACTTTGACACACAATCCATGCAATTTATATGATGATATCGAGTTCCGTTTCGAAAATAGATGTAGAAGCATCCAATTCTCACGAAATACAAGGGCCAGCTTTGTCAAATCAATCACATATCCATATGACAGCAAATATATCGTGACCTATAATATCTACCGTCTCGTTTCTTACGTCGTTTGTTAAGCAAACTTTGACACACAATCCATGCAATTTATATGATGATATCGAGTTCCGTTTCGAAAATAGATGCAGAAGCATCCAAGTCTCACGAAATACAAGGGCCAGCTTTGTCAAATCAATCACATGTCCATATGACAGCAAATACATCGTGACCTATAATACCTACAGTCTCGTTTCTTACGGCATTTGTTGAGCAAACTTTGACACAAAATCCATGCAATTTATATGATGACATCGAGTTCCGTTTCGAAAATAGATGCAGAAGCATCCAAGTCTCACGAAATACAAGGGCCAGCTTTGTCAAATCAATCACATATCCATATGACAGCAAATATATCGTGACCTATAATATCTACCGTCTCGTTTCTTACGTCGTTTGTTAAGCCAACTTTGACACACAATCCATGCAATTTATATGATGATATCGAGTTCCGTTTCGAAAATAGATGCAGAAGCATCCAAGTCTCACGAAATACAAGGGCCAGCTTTGTCTAATCAATCACATGTCCATATGACAGCAAATACATCGTGACCAATCCATGCAATTTATATGATGATATCGAGTTCCGTTTCGAAAATAGATGCAGAAGCATCCAAGTCTCACGAAATACAAGGGCCAGCTTTGTCAAATCAATCACATGTCCATATGACAGCAAATACATCGTGACCTATAATACCTACAGTCTCGTTTCTTACGGCATTTGTTAAGCAAACTTTGACACACAATCCATGCAATTTATATGATGATATCGAGTTCCGTTTCGAAAATAGATGCAGAAGCATCCAAGTTTTAAGAAATACATGGGTCAGCTTCGTCAAATCAATCACATGTCAATATGAGAGCAAATACATCGTGACCTATAATACCTACAGTCTCGTTTCTTACGGCATTTGTTAAGCAAACTTTGACACACAATCCATGCAATTTATATGAAGATATCGAGTTCCGTTTCGAAAATAGATGCAGAAGCATCCAAGTCTCACGAAATGCAAGGGCCAGCTTTGTCAAATCAATCACCTGTCCATATGACAGCAAATACATCGTGACCTATAATACCTACAGTCTCGTTTCTTACGGCATTTGTTAAGCAAACTTTGACACACAATCCATGCAATTTATATGATATCGAGTTCCGTTTCGAAAATAGATGCAGAAGCATCCAAGTCTCACGAAATACAAGGGCCAGCTTTGTCAAATCAATCACATGTCCATATGACAGCAAATATATCGTGACCTTTAATATCTACAGTCTCGTTTCTTACGTCGTTTGTTAAACAAACTTTAACACACAATCCATGCAATTTATATGATGATATCGAGTTCCGTTTCGAAAATAGATGCAGAAGCATCCAAGTCTCACGAAATACAAGGGTCAGTTTTGTCAAATCAATCACATGTCCATATGACAGCAAATATATCGTGACCTATAATATCTACAGTCTCGTTTCTTACGTCGTTTGTTAAGCAAACTTTGACACACAATCCATGCAATTTATATGATGATATCGAGTTCCTTTTCGAAAATAGATGCAGAAGCATCCAAGTCTCAAGAAATACAAGGGTCAGTTTTGTCAAATCAATCACATGTTCATATGACAGCAAATATATCGTGACCTATAATATCTACAGTCTCGTTTCTTACGTCGTTTGTTAAACAAACTTTGACACACAATCCATGCAATTTATATGATGATATCGAGTTCCGTTTCGAAAATAGATGCAGAAGCATCCAAGTCTCACGAAATACAAGGACCAGCTTTGTCAAATCAATCACATGTCCATATGACAGCAAATATATCGTGACCTATAATATCTACAGTCTCGTTTCTTACGTCGTTTGTTAAACAAACTTTAACACACAATCCATGCAATTTATATGATGATATCGAGTTCCGTTTCGAAAATAGATGCAGAAGCATCCAAGTCTCACGAAATACAAGGGTCAGTTTTGTCAAATCAATCACATGTCCATATGACAGCAAATATATCGTGACCTATAATATCTACAGTCTCGTTTCTTACGTCGTTTGTTAAGCAAACTTTGACACACAATCCATGCAATTTATATGATGATATCGAGTTCCTTTTCGAAAATAGATGCAGAAGCATCCAAGTCTCAAGAAATACAAGGGTCAGTTTTGTCAAATCAATCACATGTTCATATGACAGCAAATATATCGTGACCTATAATATCTACAGTCTCGTTTCTTACGTCGTTTGTTAAACAAACTTTGACACACAATCCATGCAATTTATATGATGATATCGAGTTCCGTTTCGAAAATAGATGCAGAAGCATCCAAGTCTCACGAAATACAAGGACCAGCTTTGTCAAATCAATCACATGTCCATATGACAGCAAATATATCGAGACCTATAAAATCTACAGCCTCGTTTCTTACGTCGTTTGTTAAGCAAACTTTGACACACAATCCATGCAATTTATATGATGATATCGAGTTCCGTTTCGAAAATAGATGCAGAAGCATCCAAGTCTCACGAAATACAAGGGCCAGCTTTGTCAAATCAATCACATGTCCATATGACAGCAAATATATCGTGACCTATAATATCTACCGTCTCGTTTCTTACGTCGTTTGTTAAGCAAACTTTGACACACAATCCATGCAATTTATATGATGATATCGAGTTCCGTTTCGAAAATAGATGCAGAAGCATCCAAGTCTCACGAAATACAAGGGCCAGCTTTGTCAAATCAATCACATGTCCATATGACAGCAAATATATCGTGACCTATAATATCTACCGTCTCGTTTCTTACGTCGTTTGTTAAACAAACTTTGACACACAATCCATGCAATTTATATGATGATATCGAGTTCCGTTTCGAAAATAGATGTAGAAGCATCCAAGTCTCACGAATTACAAGGGCCAGCTTTGTCAAATCAATCACATGTCCATATGACAGCAAATATATCGAGACCTATAAAATCTACAGTCTCGTTTCTTACGGTATTTGTTAAGCAAACTTTGACACACAATCCATGCAATTTATATGATGATATCGAGTTCCGTTTCGAAAATAGATGCAGAAGCATCCAAGTCTCACGAAATACAAGAGCCAGCTTTGTCAAATCAATCACATGTCCATATGACAGCAAATATATCGTGACCTATAATATCCACCGTCTCGTTTCTTACGTCGTTTGTTAAGCAAACTTTGACACACAATCCATGCAATTTATATGATGATATCGAGTTCCGTTTCGAAAATAGATGCAGAAGCATCCAAGTCTCACGAAATACAAGGGCCAGCTTTGTCAAATCAATCACATGTCCATATGACAGCAAATATATCGTGACCTATAATATCTACCGTCTCGTTTCTTACGTCGTTTGTTAAACAAACTTTGACACACAATCCATGCAATTTATATGATGATATCGAGTTCCGTTTCGAAAATAGATGCAGAAGCATCCAAGTCTCACGAAATACAAGGGCCAGCTTTGTCAAATCAATCACATGTCCATATGACAGCAAATACATCGTGACCTATAATACCTACAGTCTCGTTTCTTACGGCATTTGTTAAGCAAACTTTGACACACAATCCATGCAATTTATATGATGATATCGAGTTCCGTTTCGAAAATAGATGCAGAAGCATCCAAGTCTCACGAATTACAAGGGCCAGCTTTGTCAAATCAATCACATGTCCATATGACAGCAAATATATCGAGACCTATAAAATCTACAGTCTCGTTTCTTACGGTATTTGTTAAGCAAACTTTGACACACAATCCATGCAATTTATATGATGATATCGAGTTCCGTTTCGAAAATAGATGCAGAAGCATCCAAGTCTCACGAAATACAAGGGCCAGCTTTGTCAAATCAATCACATGTCCATATGACAGCAAATATATCGTGACCTATAATATCTACCGTCTCGTTTCTTACGTCGTTTGTTAAACAAACTTTGACACACAATCCATGCAATTTATATGATGATATCGAGTTCCGTTTCGAAAATAGATGCAGAAGCATCCAAGTCTCACGAATTACAAGGGCCAGCTTTGTCAAATCAATCACATGTCCATATGACAGCAAATATATCGTGACCTATAATACCTACAGTCTCGTTTCTTACGGCATTTGTTAAGCAAACTTTGACACACAATCCATGCAATTTATATGATATCGAGTTCCGTTTCGAAAATAGATGCAGAAGCATCCAAGTCTCACGAAATACAAGGGCCAGCTTTGTCAAATCAATCACATGTCCATATGACAGCAAATATATCGAGACCTTTAATATCTACAGTCTCGTTTCTTACGGTATTTGTTAAGCAAACTTTGACACACAATCCATGCAATTTATATGATGATATCGAGTTCCGTTTCGAAAATAGATGCAGAAGCATCCAAGTCTCACGAAATACAAGGGCCAGCTTTGTCAAATCAATCACATGTCCATATGACAGCAAATATATCGTGACCTATAATATCTACCGTCTCGTTTCTTACGTCGTTTGTTAAACAAACTTTGACACACAATCCATGCAATTTATATGATGATATCGAGTTCCGTTTCGAAAATAGATGCAGAAGCATCCAAGTCTCACGAATTACAAGGGCCAGCTTTGTCAAATCAATCACATGTCCATATGACAGCAAATATATCGAGACCTATAAAATCTACAGTCTCGTTTCTTACGGTATTTGTTAAGCAAACTTTGACACACAATCCATGCAATTTATATGATGATATCGAGTTCCGTTTCGAAAATAGATGCAGAAGCATCCAAGTCTCACGAAATACAAGAGCCAGCTTTGTCAAATCAATCACATGTCCATATGACAGCAAATATATCGTGACCTATAATATCCACCGTCTCGTTTCTTACGTCGTTTGTTAAGCAAACTTTGACACACAATCCATGCAATTTATATGATGATATCGAGTTCCGTTTCGAAAATAGATGCAGAAGCATCCAAGTCTCACGAAATACAAGGGCCAGCTTTGTCAAATCAATCACATGTCCATATGACAGCAAATATATCGTGACCTATAATATCTACCGTCTCGTTTCTTACGTCGTTTGTTAAACAAACTTTGACACACAATCCATGCAATTTATATGATGATATCGAGTTCCGTTTCGAAAATAGATGCAGAAGCATCCAAGTCTCACGAAATACAAGGGCCAGCTTTGTCAAATCAATCACATGTCCATATGACAGCAAATACATCGTGACCTATAATACCTACAGTATCGTTTCTTACGGCATTTGTTAAGCAAACTTTGACACACAATCCATGCAATTTATATGATGATATCGAGTTCCGTTTCGAAAATAGATGCAGAAGCATCCAAGTCTCACGAAATACAAGGGCCAGCTTTGTCAAATCAATCACATGTCCATATGACAGCAAATATATCGTGACCTATAATATCTACCGTCTCGTTTTTACGTCGTTTGTTAAACAAACTTTGACACACAATCCATGCAATTTATATGATGATATCGAGTTCCGTTTCGAAAATAAATGCAGAAGCATCCAAGTCTCACGAAATACAAGGGCCAGCTTTGTCAAATCAATCACATGTCCATATGACAGCAAATATATCGTGACCTATAATATCTACCGTCTCGTTTCTTACGTCGTTTGTTAGACAAACTTTAACACACAATCTGTTTATGTTCAAATAAACAACATTAGAAACGGTCATAAATAATTCTAATGACACTTATCCATTGTGAATGAATCTCATCATTCCTTACCAATGGTTATAAAACTTTATTACCAACTGTCAAAACCTTTTCTGACCAACTTCAGTCATACTTAACACTTCCGTCAAAACCTAGAAAATATCCTTCTCTTTTTATACCAACATCCATACTGGTAAGACGTGTTCCAAATAAATACATTGTATCCAACACAACACCTGATTCTGCCTTGTGTTTGTCTATTATTATTTCTTTTCATTATTGGAATATCGTTTTCAATTAATTCTGGTGGAGACGCAAGGGCAGAGGTGACTTTGGAGAAAACCATTACTGAATGAAGATTGGCTCAGTTAGTGTTCCACTTCGATTGCTATTAATTCCCACTCCTATATACACACAAACATTTTGGTCCGTTTCGATCCGGATTAGCAGAGCAGCATTAACAACATTGGGGATCACTCTCTGAGAATTCATATTCCACAATTCTTCCAGCAGCTGTACTCCACAACACAAAACAGGTTGGTTTGCATTATTCCATTGTTTCCCAGTTATTTGTTTTTTAATCAGTGAAGAGTGAGTTGAGCGCATGACGAAGCCATAAATTAAGACATATTTTTTTACGTGAATGGTAAAATAATCGGAAAAAATAAAACCTGAAAATTCTTAAAAACATTTTACATTCCAAGTAAAAATATTTAAAATCAAAACTAAATATAATCCTGAAGATTGTGAAACTGCACGAAAAAAAATATATGCAAAAGAGGCTGACAACTAACCTGAAAGCGGAGAGAAATAAAGGGCAATCGGCGCGTATTTACATTCTGAGGAAAGATTCTGTGAGTTCATAATTGAAATTTACAAAACCAAGTATATGTATGTATAATTCTAGAGGCAAACTTTGGTTACAGTGTCGAAATCTACATACTTACATACATTTCTTGTATGTACATTTCTCGTCATAATCTGCTGTTACATTTGCATACCACGTTTCATGACCAGACGTCTATGTTAATTAAATGTAATTAACATAGTACTCTGCTTTTTTTCTTACAGCCCATGTATGTATGTTGACATGTATATGTATGACATCTCTTAACATTACAGCATAAACACACATTTATCTTCACCTCATTACATTATTTGCATCACACATTCCCCGTTTCATTTTCACCATTCCACATTCTCCTGTCCATCTGCTTCCAACTAAATTACCAGTCTTTCTCTCACTATTTCAATATCTCCAATCCCTTATTTACATTAACCGCATGTTTACCTATCTCTCAATATTTTCAATTCTCTGAACATTACATTTGTTTCGCTCAATTAAACTCTCTATACATTCCAATAATTTAACCCTCATGTGTGCTTGGGGCACTTCAGTTCACATTCCGCAAATCATTATTTTCTGACGAAAAACTTTTTGTAATATGTGACACCATTGTGGTGCAATTGATTACTTTGTTTTTTTCCAGTCGAATAAACATATTTACTTCGATAACGATTATTTATCTAACTATTTATCTATCCATATCAATAGTGCAGTGAAAGTGCTTTATTTGTTCCGAATAGAACGGCCATACAAGGGTTAACATCACATCTGATGCTAGCTATATTGTTCATATTTGCATCGTTTCTTTGTTCCTCTTCAGTGAATATTTTCATATTGTACATTCTCTGAGTGAGATCAAACACAGTTGTGAATCCAGCTCTCTTGTGAGAGAATTATTGTTTAATTTCCAATATTCCAAACATTTCTCGTTGATTTCCAAAGACCTACTTTTGATAGAAGTCATCGACCTCATTTCGTTAATTGCATAGATCAGCTGTTCTATGACGTCACTTTTATGCCTCAACGAATCTTAAAGTAAACAACCAAACTATTTGTATCTCATAGGTAGCTGTAGCGAATTTTACAATAATCCGAGAAGACCCATCCAAACATACTCTTGATATTTCTTAAAAATAGTTAAAATTGTTTTTAATCATTTGCCTGCAAAAAGGATACACATTTTTCATATTTTTGTCTGAGCAAAAATTACCTCATAATTTAGTGAGTAACTGCCGTATTTGTTTAAGTGGCTCCAATTGAACACTTATTCCATAATACGAGATACTATAGATTTCTAATTTTTCTCAGTTATCGAACTTTCTTTCTGATTTGGGAAAAAACGCTTGTACCTCATTTGCTATTTACTCGATCAGGATCAGGTTGTCGAGGATCCATACGTGTGTTTGCTTTTGATTCTTTTCGTTAACTTAATCCATCAAACCCACTATGTCTTTGGGAATCTTCATACGTCTCTCGGACAGACTAGTCGAGTTTGAGGCTGGTCTGAACGACAAACAGTCCCCTCCAATCTCTCAATATGTCCTTGAAACCCACAGAGAGGAAGTAAAGAATCCTTGGGGGCGGCTCCGGGAGGCGTACGAACAATGCCTTCTTCATGTGGAGCTCGAAGAGAATGAAGAGCTTGATAAGGATGAGTCTAAAGCGGACGACAGCCAACAAGCTTCCAAGACAGATACAATAAAGTTCAAGTATCGTAGTGCCTATGCAACGTACTGCCGCTGTGTAGCTCAATTGGGTGAAATGTCCCAAGACGTATCTCCTCTTCCTGTTACTCCAATTCCATCCCAACAACATGGTTTCAAGCTCCCACCATGTGAGATTCCTATTTTCAGCGGTGACTATCCCTCATGGCCCACATTTTGGGACATGTTCACCGCTGTTTGTATAAAAAACACAAGACTTAGTTTGGTGGAAAAACTATTCCACTTAAACCGAGTAACGAAAGGGGAACCAAATGATATTGTCAAAAAGGTTCCTCTTACTAATGAAAATTTTGACGTTGCCTGGAAGAACTTGTGCTCTCGGTACGAGAACAAAAGGGTCCTAGTCAATATCCAGTTAAAAACTTTATTCGGTATTCCTAATATTCAAACAGAATCTACCACATCCCTAAAGAACCTTCAACGTGACATCAACTCATGTATATCATTGTTGAAGTTATATGAGGTCGACGTTGCCAGCTGGGACCCCATTTTTGTATTTGTCTGTTCCAATCGTCTTCCTGATGCGACACTTACCTTGTGGGAACAGTCTCTCACGGACAAAGCCGTTATTCCAAAATGGTCCCAACTCGATTCCTTTCTAACCAATCGTCATAGAACGCTCGAGTCGGTAACAGAAATACGTCGAAAGACGTCATCGGTTAACAATTCCATCCAAAAACCTTCCACTTCCAAAGATAATTCGAAAAGCATCAAATCTTTTCAGAACAATGTTGCAGATTTCAAATGCAATCTATGTCCAAAGGAATCCCACGTCATACGAAAATGTCCAAAATTTCTACAGATGGACACTAATCAGAGGATAAACGAGATTAAGAATTCTAACCTCTGCCTAAACTGTTTTTCAAGAGCACACACAGTCAAAGGTTGCACCAGCAAATTTTCTTGCTACAAGTGCTCTAAGCGTCATAACACGCTTATTCACCGCGAACCAGAGAACGTAAAACCCAAACCTAAGAGCTGGAGTACACATCCCCCTCAAGGTTCAGTCCCACTTCCAACTTCCCCAAACACACATCCACTACAGTCCACTAATTCCGGAAGTGGAGTAGTTCAAACGTGTTTCTCCAGTCATTCCGAGGGGATATTGCTAGGTACTGCAGTGGTTAGGATCATTCACAATGGCTTATCATACACCGCTAGAGCACTAGTAGATTCTGGTTCACAAGGTACTTTCATAGCCGAAAAACTATTTAACTCTCTAAGGCTCCCTTATAAACGGACTTCGGCCCAAGTTTCAGGGTTAAACAACACCCTTTCTGCCGCGGTCCAAAAGGAGTGTACCATCACTTTGTCGTCAATGATAGATGAAAAGGTTCAAACTTCAGCAAATGCTCTAGTAGCCCCACATCTTTCGAGTAATCTTCCATCAAGAACTTTGGATCCCGATAGACTTATAGACCTGCCGGATATCCCGCTGGCAGATCCCCACTTCTATAAGTGTTCGAATATCGATATTCTCCTTGGAGGTGACATACTTCCACTAATCATGCGTTCTGGCACAAAACTCCGAGTTTGTGGATCTCTCCTGGCACAGGAAACCGTGTTCGGTTGGATCCTGACCGGCCCTATTCCGTCAAAATCGATCCAAACTTATTCCTCCATCGTGTCATATTTCAATGAAATCGCTTTGGATAAGCAGATTTCACGTTTTTGGGAGGTGGAAGACCTTCCAAGGAAGACTTTCCTTTCTCCATCTGACCAATTTTCCGAAGATTTGTACAAAACTACTACGTTAAGAGGGGAAGATGGAAGATATATTGTCCGTCTCCCATTTAAAGAAAATTTTCAACAAATTGGTCAATCCAGAATGAGTGCCATGGCCCAGTTTTTCAGAAACGAGAACCGCTTACTTAAATCTCCTGAGTTCAAGGTTGAATACGATAATGTTCTTGAGGAATATGTGTCCCTGAATCATATGCGCAAGATTGCGCCTCCTGCTGAGAACGATCAGTGCATCCACTACTATCTTCCACATCACGTAGTCGTGAAACCCGACAGCACTACGACAAAGGTCCGTGTCGTATTCAACGCTTCAGCTCCTAGTTCCAGCGGAGTCAGTCTAAACGACGCTCTGCATACTGGACCAACCTTACAGAATGACCTTGTTGTTTTAATCCTTCGATGGAGATTTTTCCGATATGTCTTCAATGGAGACATAACTAAAATGTATAGGCAAATTGTCGTTAATTCCAAAGACACCCACTTCCAACGCATCCTCTTTCGAAGAAATCCAAAAGAAAAAATCCAAGATTATGAACTTAAGACAGTTACGTTTGGGGTCAACTGTGCGCCCTTCCTCGCCATCCGCACAATCCTGCAACTAGCAGACGATGTCGAATCGCAATATCCATTAGCTTCCGACATATTGCGAAACTCGATGTATGTTGATGATGCTCTTGCGGGAGCACACAATGTCTCTGTTGCAATAGATGCAAAGAATCAACTTATTAGAGCATTGGATTCAGCTGGTTTCTCAATGAGGAAGTGGACATCCAATAACAAGAAAATCCTTTCTGATATTCCGTCCAATCAACTTCTAAACGAAGAATTCCTTGAGTTTGATTCAAATAGTACTGCTAAGACATTAGGCATACGTTGGAATGCCGCATCGGATTCTTTTTTCTTTTCTGTAGTACAATTTCCCGAAACACATAGCTACACAAAAAGAAATATCCTTTCACAGATTTCCAAGCTATTTGATCCAGCGGGATGGCTGGCTCCATGCATTGTTACTGCCAAAATAATAATGCAAAAAATCTGGGTAGAAGGTACTGAATGGGATGAGGAGGTTTCCCATGAATCTTTACTAAGGTGGAAATCATTTTTATTCTCATACCCTCATATAAATGCCATTCGTATTCCAAGATGGTTCAATTACTCTCCCGACTGTGAGGTCCAGTTTCACGGGTTCAGTGATGCGTCCGAAAACGCATATGGCGCTGTCCTGTACGTTCGTATACAAAATCGTAATGGCGTTGCTACTCACTTAGTCTGCTGTAAAACCAAAGTGGCTCCATTAAAGACCATATCCATACCCAGATTAGAACTTTGCGGCGCTTCCTTGCTTGCTGAAATAATAGATAATTTTGTTCCTCAGCTACATGTCCCAGAGTACTCCGTATAGTGCTGGACTGACTCCATGATTGTATTATCCTGGCTTTCAAAACCACCCTGCTTTTGGACAACATTTGTCGCAAATAGGGTTTCTAAAATTATACAGATCATAAACCCATCAAATTGGTATCACGTTCGCTCCGAACAGAATCCTGCAGACTTAGCTAGTCGTGGGGTCAGTCCCCAAGAATTGCTAGGGAATGCATTGTGGTGGCATGGGCCAGATTGGCTTCAGAATTCAGAAGAAAACTGGCCAAAAGCGGCAAACACTATTCCGATCGAGGATGAAATAGAAAGGAAAAATGTCAAAGTACATTTCTCTTACTTTTCGGCATTTGACGACATCCTCGAAAATTTCTCTTCTCTCCCAAGAGCACTTCGTGTGGTAGCCTACATATATCGGTTCTTCCACCACACTCATCCCAAATTTCGAAACAATCCAAAACCTCATTCTTCGACGATATCTTCATCCGAAATCCGAAACGTTCAGGGGAAGCTAATCACCATGACACAGAAAGCTTATTTTCCGGATGAATACATGGCTCTGGTAGTAAAAAAAGAAGTGACATCATCCAGCTCAATCCTAAGCCTCAATCCATTTCTCGATATAAACGGTACCATGAGAGTTTGTGGAAGACTCACGTCATCTCCTGATTTGTCTTATGATGAGAGGCATCCCATTATACTTCCATACCACTGTCAATACTCTCGCTTACTGGTAAGGTTTGTCCATCAAATATCGCTCCATGGAGGAAACCAATTAGTCCTTCGTCTTATAAGGACACAATATTGGATTATACGTGTTAAAAACCTCATAAAAACAACTCTAAATAAATGCAAGCCTTGTCTATTGTACAAGCACCGATGCCAAAAACAAATAATGTCCTCCTTACCCCCCGAAAGGTCCGAGATCTCCAGGCCTTTTACCCACACAGGCATAGACTTTACAGGGCCGTTTGACATAAAAAGTTATTCTGGCAGGTCATACAAGCTATCAAAAGGCTATGTCTGCGTATTCATATGTTTCTCCACAAAGGCTATCCACCTTGAAGCCACTTCTGATCTTTCCACTGCCACTTTCCTAGCTGCCTTTAACCGATTTGTCTCGAGAAGAGGTTGTCCATTACATCTTCACTCAGATAATGGCACTAACTTCGTAGGAGCGTCAAAGATCTTAGCAAGGGATTTTGTCCGAAGCATTCAAGAAGCCATAGATTTGAATTACGCCCATCAAAATGTTCAATGGCATTTTATCCCGCCTGGAGCACCCCACATGGGTGGGCTCTGGGAAGCTGGCGTAAAAAGCTTTAAGTCCCACTTCCGTAAAATTGCTAGCAACCTTAAACATACATACGAAGAATTTCAAACTCTACTCGCAAGAATTGAATCCTGTTTGAACTCACGGCCATTGTCTCCAATGTCCCAGGAACCTTCAGATCTTTCAGCACTTACTCCTGGACATTTCTTAATTGGTGGTCCTTTGCTCGCCCCAATTGATCCAAAAATTGAGGAATCTCCGAGGTCTTTGATTTATCGATGGCAACGACAAAAACTCATCCATCAAACTTTCTGCAACAGATGGAAAGAAGAATACCTCAAAGAGTTACACAAACGATACAAATGGAAGAAGCCAAAGGAAGATTTAAAAGAAAATATGATGGTTATAGTTCGAGACGAAAATCTTCCACCGAATCTCTGGCGGCTAGGTAGGATTTCCAAGGTCCATCCTGGCACTGATAATCGCGTACGAGTCGTAGAAGTTACTACTGAAAGGGGCATCATAACGAGGCCCATTACCAAACTGGTCGTCCTGCCAATTGACTAGAACTCTTCACACAACCATTATATAACAAATCTCTGTTCCATAAATCCCAACTCACCATCCTATCATGTTCTATCCTAGTTGACAATGCGCACCAACACATCATCTAAAGAATCGAAAGATGCCAATCATAAGTATGTGTGCAGACTATGCAGACGAACCCATCCATTAAGGAAGTGTAAACGATTCCTTGATATGAACGCACAGGACCGTCTTCAGACCGTTAATATGTATGGGTATTGCCGTAATTGCTTGGCACACACGCACTCACAAGGAACCTGTTTCACAACCACCGGATGCAAGCATTGCAAAAAACCACATCACACTCTGCTGCACATCAACCCTAAACTAAAACCCAGAACCGAACGCCAGAAGCATAATAATGATACCTCAGCTCAACGTAGTTCCGTCGAAAGAAGTCCGGTATTGAAACCGACTAAAACGCGTAGCAACAAGCTACCTTCAAATCAGTCATCGAGTACATCTTTGTCCGCACTTCTAAAACAAAATGTTGTTACGCTTCTTCCTACCGTGGCTGTAAAAATCGATTGCTCCAATGGGGTTTTTGAATTACGTTGTCTATTAGACTCCGCTTCAAAATACAGTTGCATCGCTTCAAAGACAGTCAACGACTTGCAGTTAAATACCCTAACATTAAGGGATGAAACCATTTGCGCTGTCACCCTGGTATCCACATACGATCCCAACATCCAAGTCGAAACAACACTACGTGTAAATCGGCGCATCTCAATACACACTCCGGGTAAATCCTTGCCTAAGTCTATCACTTCGAAATACAACAATCTAATGTTGGCTGATAAAAATTTCTATAAATCGGGTTCAGTAGATATAATTCTTGGCGTTGATATTTACTCCCGTATCATAAACGAAGGTATTTTCCACCGTTCGGGCCATCCAACCGCCCAAAATACCATATTTGGTTGGACAATTTATGGCTCATACACTCATTGAAATAACAGTCGCTCAACTTTCATAATATTAAAACTGGGTTACACTGAAGTATGCAAATCAATTTTATTAACACATACAATTGTAGATACTAAGATACTTTGTACATACTATGAATTAACAACATTTTCTCTATAATTCTACTTAAAATCTCTGAATGAATTCAACATGGCTATATATTTGAAATATGTAAAAGTATGATTGAACTTGGAAGCACTCCTTTGCAATAGTACTGCAAGGGGGGCCGGAAATGTTTATGTTCAAATAAACAACATTAGAAACGGTCATAAATAATTCTAATGACACTTATCCATTGTGAATGAATCTCATCATTCCTTACCAATGGTTATAAAACTTTATTACCAACTGTCAAAACCTTTTCTGACCAACTTCAGTCATACTTAACACTTCCGTCAAAACCTAGAAAATATCCTTCTCTTTTTATACCAACATCCATACTGGTAAGACGTGTTCCAAATAAATACATTGTATCCAACACAACACCTGATTCTGCCTTGTGTTTGTCTATTATTATTTCTTTTCATTATTGGAATATCGTTTTCAATTAATTCTGGTGGAGACGCAAGGGCAGAGGTGACTTTGGAGAAAACCATTACTGAATGAAGATTGGCTCAGTTAGTGTTCCACTTCGATTGCTATTAATTCCCACTCCTATATACACACAAACACAATCCATGCAATTTATATGATGATATCGAGTTCCGTTTCGAAAATAGATGCAGAAGCATCCAAGTCTCACGAAATACAAGGGCCAGCTTTGTCAAATCAATCACATGTCCATATGACAGCAAATACATCGTGACCTATAATACCTACAGTCTCGTTTCTTACGGCATTTGTTAAGCAAACTTTTACACACAATCCATGCAATTTATATGATGATATCGAGTTCCGTTTCGAAAATAGATGCAGAAGCATCCAAGTCTCACGAAATACAAGGGCCAGCTTTGTCAAATCAATCACCTGTCCATATGACAGCAAATACATCGTGACCTATAATACCTACAGTCTCGTTTCTTACGGCATTTGTTAAGCAAACTTTGACACACAATCCATGCAATTTATATGATGATATCGAGTTCCGTTTCGAAAATAGATGCAGAAGCATCCAAGTCTCACGAAATACAAGGGCCAGCTTTGTCAAATCAATCACATGACCATATGACAGCGAATATATCGTGACCTATAATATCTACCGTCTCGTTTCTTACGTCGTTTGTTAGACAAACTTTGACACACAATCCATGTAATTTATATGATGATATCGAGTTCCGTTTCGAAAATAGTTGCAGAAGCATCCAAGTCTCACGAAATACAAGGGCCAGCTTTGTCAAATCAATCACATGTCCATATGACAGCAAATATATCGTGACCTATAATATCAACAGCCTCGTTTATTACGTCGTTTGTTAAGCAAACTTTGACACACAATCCATGCAATTTATATGATGATATCGAGTTCCGTTTCGAAAATAGATACAGAAGCATCCAAGTCTCACGAAATACAAGGGCCAGCTTTGTCAAATAAATCACATGTCCATATGACAGCAAATACATCTTGACCTATAATACCTACAGTCTCGTTTCTTACGGCATTTGTTAGACAAACTTTAACACACAATACATGCAATTTATATGATGATATCGAGTTCCGTTTCGAAAATAGATGCAGAAGCATCCAAGTCTCACGAAATACAAGGGCCAGCTTTGTCAAATCAATCACATGTCCATATGCCAGCAAATATATCCTGACCTATAACATCTACAGTCTCGTTTCTTAGGTCGTTTGTTAAACAAACTTTAACACACAATCCATGCAATTTATATGATGATATCGAGTTCCGTTTCGAAAATAGATGCAGAAGCATCCAAGTCTCACGAAATACAAGGGTCAGTTTTGTCAAATCAATCACATGTCCATATGACAGCAAATATATCGTGACCTATAATATCTACAGTCTACAGATGCAGAAGCATCCAAGTCTCAAAGAATACAAGGGTCAGTTTTGTCAAATCAATCACATGTCCATATGACAGCAAATATATCGTGACCTATAATATCTACAGTCTCGTTTCTTACGTCGCTTGTTAAACAAACTTTGACACACAATTCATGCAATTTATATGATGATATCGAGTTCCGTTTCGAAAATAGATGCAGACGCATCCAAGTCTCACGAAATACAAGGGCCAGCTTTGTCAAATCAATCACATGTCCATATGACAGCAAATATATCGAGACCTATAAAATCTACAGTCTCGTTTCTTACGTCGTTTGTTAAGCAAACTTTGACACACAATCCATGCAATTTATATTATGATATCGAGTTCCGTTTCGAAAATAGATGCAGAAGCATCCAAGTCTCACGAAATACAAGGGCCAGCTTTGTCAAATCAATCACATGTCCATATGACAGCAAATATATCGTGACCTATAATATCTACCGTCTCGTTTCTTACGTCGTTTGTTAAACAAACTTTGACACACAATCCATGCAATTTATATGATGATATCGAGTTCCGTTTCGAAAATAGATGCAGAAGCATCCAAGTCTCACGAAATACAAGGGCCAGCTTTGTCAAATCAATCACATGTCCATATGACAGCAAATATATCGAGACCTATAAAATCTACAGTCTCGTTTCTTACGGCATTTGTTAAGCAAGCTTTGACACACAATCCATGCAATTTATATGATGATATCGATTTCCGTTTCGAAAATAGATGCAGAAGCATCCAAGTCTCACGAAATACAAGGGCCAGCTTTGTCAAATCAATCACATGTCCATATGACAGCAAATATATCGTGACCTATAATATCTACCGTCTCGTTTCTTACGTCGTTCGTTAAGCAAACTTTGACACACAATCCATGCAATTTATATGATGATATCGAGTTCCGTTTCGAAAATAGGTGCAGAAGAATCCAAGTCTCACGAAATACAAGGGCCAGCTTTGTCAAATCAATCACATGTCCATATGACAGCAAATATATCGTGACCTATAATATCTACCGTCTCGTTTCTTACGTCGTTTGTTAAACAAACTTTGACACACAATCCATGCAATTTATATGATGATATCGAGTTCCGTTTCGAAAATAGATGCAGAAGCATCCAAGTCTCACGAAATACAAGGGCCAGCTTTGTCAAATCAATCACATGTCCATATGACAACAAATACATCGTGACCTATAATACCTACAGTCTCCTTTCTTACGGCATTTGTTGAGCAAACTTTGACACACAATCCATGCAATTTATATGATGATATCGAGTTCCGTTTCGAAAATAGATGCAGAAGCATCCAAGTCTCACGAAATGCAAGGGCCAGCTTTGTCAAATCAATCACATGTCCATATGACAGCAAATATATCGTGACCTATAATATCTACCGTCTCGTTTCTTACGTCGTTTGTTAAACAAACTTTGACACACAATCCATGCAATTTATATGATGATATCGAGTTCCGCTTCGAAAATAGATGCAGAAGCATCCAAGTCTCACGAAATACAAGGGCCAGCTTTGTCAAATCAATCACATGTCCATATGACAGCAAATATATCGTGACCTATAATATCTACCGTCTCGTTTCTTACGTCGTTTGTTAAACAAACTTTGACACACAATCCATGCAATTTATATGATGATATCGAGTTCCGCTTCGAAAATAGATGCAGAAGCATCCAAGTCTCACGAAATACAAGGGCCAGCTTTGTCAAATCAATCACATGTCCATATGACAACAAATACATCGTGACCTATAATACCTACAGTCTCCTTTCTTACGTCGTTTGTTAGACAAACTTTAACACACAATACATGCAATTTATATGATGATATCGAGTTCCGTTTCGAAAATAGATGCAGAAGCATCCAAGTCTCACGAAATACAAGGGCCAGCTTTGTCAAATCAATCACATGTCCATATGCCAGCAAATATATCCTGACCTATAACATCTACAGTCTCGTTTCTTAGGTCGTTTGTTAAACAAACTTTAACACACAATCCATGCAATTTATATGAAGATATCGAGTTCCGTTTCGAAAATAGATGCAGAAGCATCCAAGTCTCACGAAATACAAGGGTCAGTTTTGTCAAATCAATCACATGTCCATATGACAGCAAATATATCGTGACCTATAATATCTACAGTCTACAGATGCAGAAGCATCCAAGTCTCAAGGAATACAAGGGTCAGTTTGTCAAATCAATCACATGTCCATATGACAGCAAATATATCGTGACCTATAATATCTACAGTCTCGTTTCTTACGTCGTTTGTTAAGCAAACTTTGACACACAATCCATGCAATTTATATTATGATATCGAGTTCCGTTTCGAAAATAGATGCAGAAGCATCCAAGTCTCACGAAATACAAGGGCCAGCTTTGTCAAATCAATCACATGTCCATATGACAGCAAATATATCGTGACCTATAATATCTACCGTCTCGTTTCTTACGTCGTTTGTTAAACAAACTTTGACACACAATCCATGCAATTTATATGATGATATCGAGTTCCGTTTCGAAAATAGATGCAGAAGCATCCAAGTCTCACGAAATACAAGGGCCAGCTTTGTCAAATCAATCACATGTCCATATGACAGCAAATATATCGAGACCTATAAAATCTACAGTCTCGTTTCTTACGGCATTTGTTAAGCAAGCTTTGACACACAATCCATGCAATTTATATGATGATATCGATTTCCGTTTCGAAAATAGATGGCAGAAGCATCCAAGTCTCACGAAATACAAGGGCCAGCTTTGTCAAATCAATCACATGTCCATATGAC
>NW_027412335.1:0-39230 GCF_047663935.1 Musca autumnalis
ATGCCCGGTGAACTTTTGTATTGGGAAAGTCATGCCCGGTGAACTTTTGTATTGGGAAAAGTCATGCCCGGTGAACTTTTGTATTGGGAAAGTCATGCCCGGTGAACTTTTGTATTGGGAAAGTCATGCCCGGTGAACTTTTGTACTGGGAAAGTCATGCCCGGTGAACTTTTGTATTGGGAAAGTCATGCCCGGTGAACTTTTGTATTGGAAAGCCATGCCCGGTCAACTTTTGTATTGGGAAAGTCATGCCCGGTAAACTTTTGTACTGGGAAAGTCATGCCCGGTGAACTTTTGTATTGGGAAAGTCATGCCCGGTCAACTTTAGTATGGGAAAAGTCATGCCCGGTGATCTTTTGTACTGGGAAAGTCATGCCCGGTCAACTTTTGTATGGGAAAAGTCATGCCCGGTGAACTTTTGTATTGGGAAAGTCATGCCGGTCAACTTTTGTATTAGGAAAGTCATGCCCGGTGAAACTTTTGTACTGGGAAAGTCATGCCCGGTGAACTTTTGTATTGGGAAAGTCATGCCCGGTCAACTTTTGTATTGGGAAAGTCATGCCCGGTGATCTTTTGTACTGGGAAAGTCATGCCCGGTGAACTTTTGTATTGGAAAGTCATGCCCGGTGAACTTTTGCATGGGAAAAGTCATGCCCGGTGAACTTTTGTATTGGGAAAGTCATGCCCGGTGATCTTTTGTACTGGGAAAGTCATGCCCGGTGAACTTTGTATTGGGAAAGTCATGCCCGGTCAACTTTTGTATTGGGAAAGTCATGCCCGTGAACTTTTGTATTGGGAAAGTCATGCCCGGTGAACTTTTGTACTGGGAAAGTCATGCCCGGTGAACTTTTGTATTGGGAAAGTCATGCCCGGTGAACTTTTGTATTGGGAAAGTCATGCCCGGTGAACTTTTGTATTGGGAAAGTCATGCCCGGTGAACTTTTGTACTGGGAAAATCATGCCCGGTGAACTTTTGTATTGGGAAAGTCATGCCCGGTGAACTTTTGTATTGGGAAAGTCATGCCCGGAAAGTCATGCCCTTTTGTATTGGGAAAGTCATGCCCGGTGAACTTTTGTATTGGGAAAGTCATGCCCGGTGAACTTTTGTATTGGGAAAGTCATGCCCGGTCAACTTTTGTATTGGGAAAGTCATGCCCGCTGAACTTTTGTACTGGGAAAGTCAAGCCCGGTGAACTTTTGTATTGGGAAAAGTCATGCCCGGTGAACTTTTGTATGGGAAAAGTCATGCCCGGTGAACTTTTGTATGGGAAAAGTCATGCCCGGTGAACTTTTGTATTGGGAAAGTCATGCCCGGTCAACTTTTGTATTGGGAAAGGTCATGCCCGGTGATCTTTTGTACTGGGAAAGTCATGCCCGGTGAACTTTTGTATTGGGAAAGTCATGCCCGGTCAACTTTTGTATTGGGAAAGTCATGCCCGGTCAACTTTTGTATTGGGAAAGTCATGCCCGGTGATCTTTTGTACTGGGAAAGTCATGCCCGGTGAACTTTTGTATGGGAAAAGTCATGCCCGGTGATCTTTTGTACTGGGAAAGTCATGCCCGGTCACTTTTGTATGGGAAAAGTTATGCCCGGTGAACTTTTGTATTGGGAAAATCATGCCCGGTCAACTTTTGTATTAGGAAAGTCATGCCCGGTGAACTTTTGTACTGGGAAAGTCATGCCCGGTGAACTTTTGTATTGGGAAAGTCATGCCCGGTGATCTTTTGTACTGGGAAAGTCATGCCCGGTGATCTTTTGTACTGGGAAAGTCATGCCCGGTGAACTTTTGTATGGGAAAGTCATGCCGGTGAACTTTTGTATGGGAAAAGTCATGCCCGGTGAACTTTTGTATTGGGAAAGTCATGCCCGGTGATCTTTTTGTACTGGGAAAGTCATGCCCGGTGAACTTTTGTATTGGGAAAGTCGCCCGGTCAACTTTGTATTGGGAAAGTCATGCCGGTGAACTTTTGTATTGGAAAGTCATGCCCGGTCAACTTTTGTATTGGGAAAGTCATGCCCGGTCAACTTTTGTACTGGGAAAGTCATGCCCGGTGAACTTTTGTATGGGAAAAGTCATGCCCGGTGATCTTTTGTATTAGAAAGTCATGCCCGGTGAACTTTTGTATGGGAAAAGTCATGCCCGGTGATCTTTTGTACTGGGAAAGTCATGCCCGGTGAACTTTTGTATTGGGAAAGTCATGCCCGGTGAACTTTTGTATTGGAAAGTCATGCCCGGTGAACTTTTGTATGGGAAAGTCATGCCCGGTGAACTTTTTGTACTGGGAAAGTCATGCCCGGTGAACTTTTATATTGGGAAAGTCATGCCCGGTGAACTTTTGTATTGGGAAAGTCATGCCCGGTGAACTTTTGTATTGGGAAAGTCATGCCCGGTGATCTTTTGTACTGGGAAAGTCATGCCCGGTGAACTTTTGTATGGGAAAAGTCATGCCCGGTGATCTTTTGTACTGGGAAAGTCATGCCCGGTGAACTTTTGTATGGGAAAAGTCATGCCCGGTGAACTTTTGTATGGGAAAAGTCATGCCCGGTGAACTTTTGTATTGGGAAAGTCATGCCCGGTGAACTTTTGTATTGGGAAAGTCATGCCCGGTGATCTTTTTGTACTGGGAAAGTCATGCCCGGTGAACTTTAGTATTGGGAAAGTCATGCCCGGTGAACTTTTGTATTGGGAAAGTCATGCCCGGTGAACCTTTGGATTGGGAAAGTCATGCCCGGTGATCTTTGTATTGGGAAAGTCATGCCCGGTGAACTTTTGTATTGGGAAAGTCATGCCCGGTGATCTTTTGTACTGGGAAAGTCATGCCCGGTGAACTTTTGTATGGGAAAAGTCATGCCCGGTGAACTTTTGTATTAGGAAAGTCATGCCCGGTGAACTTTTGTACTGGGAAAGTCATGCCCGGTGAACTTTTGTATTGGGAAAGGCATGCCCGGTGAACTTTTGTATGGCAAAAGTCATGCCCGGTGAACTTTTGTATTGGGAAAGTCATGCCCGGTGAACTTTTGTATTGGGAAAGTCATGCCCGGTGATCTTTTGTACTGGGAAAGTCATGCCCGGTGAACTTTTGTATTGGGAAAATTATGCGGTCAACTTTTGTATTGGGAAAGTCATGACCGGTGAACTTTTGTATTGGGAAAGTCATGCCCGGTGAACTTTTGTATTGGGAAAGTCATGCCCGGTGAACTTTTGTATTGGGAAAGTCATGCCCGGTGAACTTTTGTATTGGGAAAGTCATGCCCGGTGAACTTTTGTATTGGGAAAGTCATGCCCGGTGAACTTTTGTATTGGGAAAGTCATGCCCGGTCAACTTTTGTATTGGGAAAGTAATGCCCGGTGAACTTTTGTACTGGTGAACTTTTGTATTGGGAAAGTCATGCCCGGTGATCTTTTGTACTGGGAAAGTCATGCCCGGTGAACTTTTGTATTGGGAAAGTCATGCCCGGTGAACTTTTGTATGGGAAAGTCATGCCCGGTGAACTTTTGTTTTGGGAAAGTCATGCCCGGTGAACTTTTGTATTGGGAAAGTCATGCCCGGTCAACTTTTGTATTGGGAAAGTCATGCCCGGTCAACTTTTGTATTGGGAAAGTCATGCCCGGTGATCTTTTGTACTGGGAAAGTCATGCCCGGTGAACTTTTGTATGGGAAAAGTCATGCCCGGTGATCTTTTGTATTAGGAAAGTCATGCCCGGTGAACTTTTGTATGGGAAAAGTCATGCCCGGTGATCTTTTGTACTGGGAAAGTCATGCCCGGTGAACTTTTGTATTGGGAAAGTCATGCCCGGTGAACTTTTGTATTGGGAAAGTCATGCCCGGTGAACTTTTGTATTGGGAAAGTCATGCCCGGTGAAATTTTGTACTGGGAAAGTCATGCCCGGTGAACTTTTATATTGGGAAAGTCATGCCCGGTGAACTTTTGTATTGGGAAAGTCATGCCCGGTGAACTTTTGTATTGGGAAAGTCATGCCCGGTGATCTTTTGTACTGGGAAAGTCATGCCCGGTGAACTTTTGTATGGGAAAAGTCATGCCCGGTGATCTTTTGTACTGGGAAAGTCATGCCCGGTGAACTTTTGTATGGGAAAAGTCATGCCCGGTGAACTTTTGTATGGGAAAAGTCATGCCCGGTGAACTTTTGTATTGGGAAAGTCATGCCCGGTGAACTTTTGTATTGGGAAAGTCATGCCCGGTGATCTTTTGTACTGGGAAAGTCATGCCCGGTGAACTTTAGTATTGGGAAAGTCATGCCCGGTGAACTTTTGTATTGGGAAAGTCATGCCCGGTGAACCTTTGGATTGGGAAAGTCATGCCCGGTGATCTTTTGTATTGGGAAAGTCATGCCCGGTGAACTTTTGTATTGGGAAAGTCATGCCCGGTGATCTTTTGTACTGGGAAAGTCATGCCCGGTGAACTTTTGTATGGGAAAAGTCATGCCCGGTGAACTTTTGTATTAGGAAAGTCATGCCCGGTGAACTTTTGTACTGGGAAAGTCATGCCCGGTGAACTTTTGTATTGGGAAAGTCCATGCCCGGTGAACTTTTGTATGGCAAAAGTCATGCCCGGTGAACTTTTGTATTGGGAAAGTCATGCCCGGTGAACTTTTGTATTGGGAAAGTCATGCCCGGTGATCTTTTGTATTGGGAAAGTCATGCCCGGTGAACTTTTGTATTGGGAAAATTATGCCCGGTCAACTTTTGTATTGGGAAAGTCATGCCCGGTGAACTTTTGTATTGGGAAAGTCATGCCCGGTGAACTTTTGTACTGGGAAAGTCATGACCGGTGAACTTTTGTATTGGGAAAGTCATGCCCGGTGAACTTTTGTATTGGGAAAGTCATGCCCGGTGAACTTTTGTATTGGGAAAGTCATGCCCGGTGAACTTTTGTATTGAGAAAGTCATGCCCGGTGTACTTTTGTATTGGGAAAGTCATGCCCGGTGAACTTTTGTATTGGGAAAGTCATGCCCGGTCAACTTTTGTATTGGGAAAGTAATGCCCGGTGAACTTTTGTACTGGGAAAGTCATGCCCGGTGAACTTTTGTATTGGGAAAGTCATGCCCGGTGAACTTTTGTATGGGAAAAGTCATGCCCGGTGAACTTTTGTATGGGAAAAGTCATGCCCGGTGAACTTTTGTATTGGGAAAGTCATGCCCGGTCAACTTTTGTATTGGGAAAGTCATGCCCGGTGATCTTTTGTACTGGGAAAGTCATGCCCGGTGAACTTTTGTATTGGGAAAGTCATGCCCGGTCAACTTTTGTATTGGGAAAGTCATGCCCGGTCAACTTTTGTATTGGGAAAGTCATGCCCGGTGATCTTTTGTACTGGGAAAGTCATGCCCGGTGAACTTTTGTATGGGAAAAGTCATGCCCGGTGATCTTTTGTACTGGGAAAGTCATGCCCGGTCAACTTTTGTATGGGAAAAGTTATGCCCGGTGAACTTTTGTATTGGGAAAATCATGCCCGGTCAACTTTTGTATTAGGAAAGTCATGCCCGGTGAACTTTTGTACTGGGAAAGTCATGCCCGGTGAACTTTTGTATTGGGAAAGTCATGCCCGGTGATCTTTTGTACTGGGAAAGTCATGCCCGGTGATCTTTTGTACTGGGAAAGTCATGCCCGGTGAACTTTTGTATTGGGAAAGTCATGCCCGGTGAACTTTTGTATGGGAAAAGTCATGCCCGGTGAACTTTTGTATTGGGAAAGTCATGCCCGGTGATCTTTTGTACTGGGAAAGTCATGCCCGGTGAACTTTTGTATTGGGAAAGTCATGCCCGGTCAACTTTTGTATTGGGAAAGTCATGCCCGGTGAACTTTTGTATTGGGAAAGTCATGCCCGGTGATCTTTTGTACTGGGAAAGTCATGCCCTGTGAACTTTTGTATTGGGAAAGTCATGCCCGGTGAACTTTTGTATTGGGAAATTCATGCCCGGTGAACTTTTGTTTTGGGAAAGTCATGCCCGGTGAACTTTTGTATTGGGAAAGTATTGCCCGGTCAACTTTTGTATTGGGAAAGTCATGCCCGGTCAACTTTTGTATTGGGAAAGTCATGCCCGGTGATCTTTTGTACTGGGAAAGTCATGCCCGGTGAACTTTTGTATGGGAAAAGTCATGCCCGGTGATCTTTTGTATTAGGAAAGTCATGCCCGGTGAACTTTTGTATGGGAAAAGTCATGCCCGGTGATCTTTTGTACTGGGAAAGTCATGCCCGGTGAACTTTTGTATTGGGAATGTCATGCCCGGTGAACTTTCGTATTGGGAAAGTCATGCCCGGTGAACTTTTGTATTGGGAAAGTCATGCCCGGTGAACTTTTGTACTGGGAAAGTCATGCCCGGTGAACTTTTATATTGGGAAAGTCATGCCCGGTGAACTTTTGTATTGGGAAAGTCATGCCCGGTGAACTTTTGTATTGGGAAAGTCATGCCCGGTGATCTTTTGTACTGGGAAAGTCATGCCCGGTGAACTTTTGTATGGGAAAAGTCATGCCCGGTGATCTTTTGTACTGGGAAAGTCATGCCCGGTGAACTTTTGTATGGGAAAAGTCATGCCCGGTGAACTTTTGTATGGGAAAAGTCATGCCCGGTGAACTTTTGTATTGGGAAAGTCATGCCCGGTGAACTTTTGTATTGGGAGAGTCATGCCCGGTGATCTTTTGTACTGGGAAAGTCATGCCCGGTGAACTTTTGTATTGGGAAAGTCATGCCCGGTCAACTTTTGTATTGGGAAAGTCATGCCCGGTGATCTTTTGTACTGGGAAAGTCATGCCCGGTGAATTTTTGTATTGGGAAAGTCATGCCCGGTCAACTTTTGTATTGGGAAAGTCATGCCCGGTCAACTTTTGTATTGGGAAAGTCATGCCCGGTGATCTTTTGTACTGGGAAAGTCATGCCCGGTGATCTTTTGTACTGGGAAAGTCATGCCCGGTGAACTTTTGTATTGGGAAAGTCATGCCCGGTCAACTTTTGTATTGGGAAAGTCATGCCCGGTCAACTTTTGTATTGGGAAAGTCATGCCCGGTGAACTTTTGTATTGGGAAAGTCATGCCCGGTGAACTTTTGTATTGGGAAAGTCATGCCCGGTGAACTTTTGTATTGGGAAAGTCATGCCCGGTGAACTTTTGTATTGGGAAAGTCATGCCCGGTGAACTTTTGTACTGGGAAAGTCATGCCCGGTGAACTTTTGTATTGGGAAAGTCATGCCCGGTGAACTTTTGTATTGGGAAAGCCATGCCCGGTCAACTTTTGTATTGGGAAAGTCATGCCCGGTGAACTTTTGTACTGGGAAAGTCATGCCCGGTGAACTTTTGTATTGGGAAAGTCATGCCCGGTCAACTTTTGTATGGGAAAAGTCATGCCCGGTGATCTTTTGTACTGGGAAAGTCATGCCCGGTCAACTTTTGTATGGGAAAAGTCATGCCCGGTGAACTTTTGTATTGGGAAAGTCATGCCCGGTCAACTTTTGTATTAGGAAAGTCATGCCCGGTGAACTTTTGTACTGGGAAAGTCATGCCCGGTGAACTTTTGTATTGGGAAAGTCATGCCCGGTCAACTTTTGTATTGGGAAAGTCATGCCCGGTGATCTTTTGTACTGGGAAAGTCATGCCCGGTGAACTTTTGTATTGGGAAAGTCATGCCCGGTGAACTTTTGCATGGGAAAAGTCATGCCCGGTGAACTTTTGTATTGGGAAAGTCATGCCCGGTGATCTTTTGTACTGGGAAAGTCATGCCCGGTGAACTTTTGTATTGGGAAAGTCATGCCCGGTCAACTTTTGTATTGGGAAAGTCATGCCCGGTGAACTTTTGTATTGGGAAAGTCATGCCCGGTGAACTTTTGTACTGGGAAAGTCATGCCCGGTGAACTTTTGTATTGGGAAAGTCATGCCCGGTGAACTTTTGTATTGGGAAAGTCATGCCCGGTGAACTTTTGTATTGGGAAAGTCATGCCCGGTGAACTTTTGTACTGGGAAAATCATGCCCGGTGAACTTTTGTATTGGGAAAGTCATGCCCGGTGAACTTTTGTATTGGGAAAGTCATGCCCGGAAAGTCATGCCCTTTTGTATTGGGAAAGTCATGCCCGGTGAACTTTTGTATTGGGAAAGTCATGCCCGGTGAACTTTTGTATTGGGAAAGTCATGCCCGGTCAACTTTTGTATTGGGAAAGTCATGCCCGCTGAACTTTTGTACTGGGAAAGTCATGCCCGGTGAACTTTTGTATTGGGAAAGTCATGCCCGGTGAACTTTTGTATGGGAAAAGTCATGCCCGGTGAACTTTTGTATGGGAAAAGTCATGCCCGGTGAACTTTTGTATTGGGAAAGTCATGCCCGGTCAACTTTTGTATTGGGAAAGTCATGCCCGGTGATCTTTTGTACTGGGAAAGTCATGCCCTGTGAACTTTTGTATTGGGAAAGTCATGCCCGGTCAACTTTTGTATTGGGAAAGTCATGCCCGGTCAACTTTTGTATTGGGAAAGTCATGCCCGGTGATCTTTTGTACTGGGAAAGTCATGCCCGGTGAACTTTTATATGGGAAAAGTCATGCCCGGTGATCTTTTGTATTGGGAAAGTCATGCCCGGTCAACTTTTGTATGGGAAAAGTCATGCCCGGTGAACTTTTGTATTGGGAAAGTCATGCCCGGTCAACTTTTGTATTAGGAAAGTCATGCCCGGTGAACTTTTGTACTGGGAAAGTCATGCCCGGTGAACTTTTGTATTGGGAATGTCATGCCCGGTCAACTTTTGTTTTGGGAAAGTCATGCCCGGTGATCTTTTGTACTGGGAAAGTCATGCCCGGTGAACTTTTGTATTGGGAAAGTCATGCCCGGTGAACTTTTGTATGGGAAAAGTCATGCCCGGTGAACTTTTGTATTGGGAAAGTCATGCCCGGTGATCTTTTGTACTGGGAAAGTCATGCCCGGTGAACTTTTGTATTAGGAAAGTCATGCCCGGTCAACTTTTGTATTGGGAAAGTCATGCCCGGTGATCTTTTGTACTGGGAAAGTCATGCCCGGTGATCTTTTGTACTGGGAAAGTCATGCCCGGTGAACTTTTGTATTGGGAAAGTCATGCCCGGTGATCTTTTGTACTGGGAAAGTCATGCCCGGTGTACTTTTGTATGGGAAAAGTCATGCCCGGTGAACTTTTGTATTGGAAAAGTCATGCCCGTCAACTTTTGTATTGGGAAAGTCATGCCCGGTGATCTTTTGTACTGGGAAAGTCATGCCCGGTCAACTTTTGTATTGGGAAAGTCATGCCCGGTGAACTTTTGTATGGGAAAAGTCATGCCCGGTGAACTTTTGTATTGGGAAAGTCATGCCCGGTGAACTTTTGTATTGGGAAAGTCATGCCCGGTGAACTTTTGTATTGGGAAAGTCATGCCCGGTGAACTTTTGTATTGGGAAAGTCATGCCCGGTGAACTTTTGTATTGGGAAAGTCATGCCCGGTGAACTTTTGTACTGGGAAAGTCATGCCCGGTGAACTTTTGTATTGGGAAAGTCATGCCCGGTGAACTTTTGTATTGGGAAAGTCATGCCCGGTGATCTTTTGTACTGGGAAAGTCATGCCCGGTGAACTTTTGTATTGGGAAAGTCATGCCCGGTGAACTTTTGTATTGGGAAAGTCATGCCCGGTGAACTTTTGTATTGGGAAAGTCATGCCCGGTGAACTTTTGTACTGGGAAAGTCATGCCCGGTGAACTTTTGTATTGGGAAAGTCATGCCCGGTGAACTTTTGTATTGGGAAAGTCATGCCCGGTGAACTTTTGTATTGGGAAAGTCATGCCCGGTGAACTTTTGTACTGGGAAAATCATGCCCGGTGAACTTTTGTATTGGGAAAGTCATGCCCGGTGAACTTTTGTATTGGGAAAGTCATGCCCGGAAAGTCATGCCCTTTTGTATTGGGAAAGTCATGCCCGGTGATCTTTTGTACTGGGAAAGTCATGCCCGGTGAACTTTTGTATTGGGAAAGTCATGCCCGGTCAACTTTTGTATTGGGAAAGTCATGCCCGGTCAACTTTTGTATTGGGAAAGTCATGCCCGGTGAACTTTTGTATTGGGAAAGTCATGCCCGGTGAACTTTTGTATTGGGAAAGTCATGCCCGGTGAACTTTTGTATTGGGAAAGTCATGCCCGGTGAACTTTTGTATTGGGAAAGTCATGCCCGGTGAACTTTTGTACTGGGAAAGTCATGCCCCGTGAACTTTTGTATTGGGAAAGTCATGCCCGGTGAACTTTTGTATTGGGAAAGCCATGCCCGGTCAACTTTTGTATTGGGAAAGTCATGCCCGGTGAACTTTTGTACTGGGAAAGTCATGCCCGGTGAACTTTTGTATTGGGAAAGTCATGCCCGGTCAACTTTAGTATGGGAAAAGTCATGCCCGGTGATCTTTTGTACTGGGAAAGTCATGCCCGGTCAACTTTTGTATGGGAAAAGTCATGCCCGGTGAACTTTTGTATTGGGAAAGTCATGCCCGGTCAACTTTTGTATTAGGAAAGTCATGCCCGGTGAACTTTTGTACTGGGAAAGTCATGCCCGGTGAACTTTTGTATTGGGAAAGTCATGCCCGGTCAACTTTTGTATTGGGAAAGTCATGCCCGGTGATCTTTTGTACTGGGAAAGTCATGCCCGGTGAACTTTTGTATTGGGAAAGTCATGCCCGGTGAACTTTTGCATGGGAAAAGTCATGCCCGGTGAACTTTTGTATTGGGAAAGTCATGCCCGGTGATCTTTTGTACTGGGAAAGTCATGCCCGGTGAACTTTTGTATTGGGAAAGTCATGCCCGGTCAACTTTTGTATTGGGAAAGTCATGCCCGGTGAACTTTTGTATTGGGAAAGTCATGCCCGGTGAACTTTTGTACTGGGAAAGTCATGCCCGGTGAACTTTTGTATTGGGAAAGTCATGCCCGGTGAACTTTTGTATTGGGAAAGTCATGCCCGGTGAACTTTTGTATTGGGAAAGTCATGCCCGGTGAACTTTTGTACTGGGAAAATCATGCCCGGTGAACTTTTGTATTGGGAAAGTCATGCCCGGTGAACTTTTGTATTGGGAAAGTCATGCCCGGAAAGTCATGCCCTTTTGTATTGGGAAAGTCATGCCCGGTGAACTTTTGTATTGGGAAAGTCATGCCCGGTGAACTTTTGTATTGGGAAAGTCATGCCCGGTCAACTTTTGTATTGGGAAAGTCATGCCCGCTGAACTTTTGTACTGGGAAAGTCATGCCCGGTGAACTTTTGTATTGGGAAAGTCATGCCCGGTGAACTTTTGTATGGGAAAAGTCATGCCCGGTGAACTTTTGTATGGGAAAAGTCATGCCCGGTGAACTTTTGTATTGGGAAAGTCATGCCCGGTCAACTTTTGTATTGGGAAAGTCATGCCCGGTGATCTTTTGTACTGGGAAAGTCATGCCCTGTGAACTTTTGTATTGGGAAAGTCATGCCCGGTCAACTTTTGTATTGGGAAAGTCATGCCCGGTCAACTTTTGTATTGGGAAAGTCATGCCCGGTGATCTTTTGTACTGGGAAAGTCATGCCCGGTGAACTTTTATATGGGAAAAGTCATGCCCGGTGATCTTTTGTACTGGGAAAGTCATGCCCGGTCAACTTTTGTATGGGAAAAGTCATGCCCGGTGAACTTTTGTATTGGGAAAGTCATGCCCGGTCAACTTTTGTATTAGGAAAGTCATGCCCGGTGAACTTTTGTACTGGGAAAGTCATGCCCGGTGAACTTTTGTATTGGGAATGTCATGCCCGGTCAACTTTTGTTTTGGGAAAGTCATGCCCGGTGATCTTTTGTACTGGGAAAGTCATGCCCGGTGAACTTTTGTATTGGGAAAGTCATGCCCGGTGAACTTTTGTATGGGAAAAGTCATGCCCGGTGAACTTTTGTATTGGGAAAGTCATGCCCGGTGATCTTTTGTACTGGGAAAGTCATGCCCGGTGAACTTTTGTATTAGGAAAGTCATGCCCGGTCAACTTTTGTATTGGGAAAGTCATGCCCGGTGATCTTTTGTACTGGGAAAGTCATGCCCGGTGATCTTTTGTACTGGGAAAGTCATGCCCGGTGAACTTTTGTATTGGGAAAGTCATGCCCGGTGATCTTTTGTACTGGGAAAGTCATGCCCGGTGTACTTTTGTATGGGAAAAGTCATGCCCGGTGAACTTTTGTATTGGAAAAGTCATGCCCGTCAACTTTTGTATTGGGAAAGTCATGCCCGGTGATCTTTTGTACTGGGAAAGTCATGCCCGGTCAACTTTTGTATTGGGAAAGTCATGCCCGGTGAACTTTTGTATGGGAAAAGTCATGCCCGGTGAACTTTTGTATTGGGAAAGTCATGCCCGGTGAACTTTTGTATTGGGAAAGTCATGCCCGGTGAACTTTTGTATTGGGAAAGTCATGCCCGGTGAACTTTTGTATTGGGAAAGTCATGCCCGGTGAACTTTTGTATTGGGAAAGTCATGCCCGGTGAACTTTTGTACTGGGAAAGTCATGCCCGGTGAACTTTTGTATTGGGAAAGTCATGCCCGGTGAACTTTTGTATGGGAAAAGTCATGCCCGGTGAACTTTTGTATTGGGAAAGTCATGCCCGGTGAACTTTTGTATTGGGAAAGTCATGCCCGGTGAACTTTTGTATTGGGAAAGTCATGCCCGGTGAACTTTTGTACTGGGAAAGTCATGCCCGGTGAACTTTTGTATTGGGAAAGTCATGCCCGGTGAACTTTTGTATGGGAAAAATCATGCCCTGTGAACTTTTGTATTGGGAAAGTCATGCCCGGTCAACTTTTGTATTAGGAAAGTCATGCCCGGTCAACTTTTGTACTGGGAAAGTCATGCCCGGTGAACTTTTGTATGGGAAAAGTCATGCCCGGTGAACTTTTGTATTGGGAAAGTCATGCCCGGTGAACTTTTGTACTGGGAAAGTCATGCCCGGTGAACTTTTGTATTGGGAAAGTCATGCCCGGTGAACTTTTGTATGGGAAAAGTCATGCCCGGTGAACTTTTGTATTGGGAAAGTCATGCCCGGTGAACTTTTGTATCGGGAAAGTCATGCCCGGTGATCTTTTGTACTGGGAAAGTCATGCCCGGTGAACTTTTGTATTGGGAAAGTCATGCCCGGTGAACTTTTGTATTGGGAAAGTCATGCCCGGTGAACTTTTTTATTGGGAAAGTCATGCCCGGTGAACCTTTGTATTGGGAAAGTCATGCCCGGTGATCTTTTGTACTGGGAAAGTCATGCCCGGTGAACTTTTGTATTGGGAAATTCATGCCCGGTGATCTTTTGTATTGGGAAAGTCATGCCCGGTGAACTTTTGTATTGGGAAAGTCATGCCCGGTGAACTTTTGTATTGGGAAAGTCATGCCCGGTGAACTTTTGTATTGGGAAAGTCATGCCCGGTGAACTTTTGTATTGGGAAAGTCATGCCCGGTCAACTTTTGTATTAGGAAAGTCATGCCCAGTGAACTTTTGTATGGGAAAAGTCATGCCCGGTGATCTTTTGTACTGGGAAAGTCATGCACGGTGAACTTTTGTACTGGGAAAGTCATGCCCGGTGAACTTTTGTATTGGGAAAGTCATGCCCGGTGAACTTTTGTATTGGGAAAGTCATGCCCGGTGAACTTTTGTATTGGGAAAGTCATGCCCGGTGATCTTTTGTATTGGGAAAGTCATGCCCGGTGATCTTTTGTATTGGGAAAGTCATGCCCGGTGATCTTTTGTACTGGGAAAGTCATGCCCGGTGAACTTTTGTATGGGAAAAGTCATGCCCGGTGAACTTTTGTATGGGAAAAGTCATGCCCGGTGATCTTTTGTACTGGGAAAGTCATGCCCGGTCAACTTTTGTATGGGAAAAGTCATGCCCGGTGAACTTTTGTATTGGGAAAGTCATGCCCGGTCAACTTTTGTATTGGGAAAGTCATGCCCGGTGAACTTTTGTATTGGGAAAGTCATGCCCGGTGATCTTTTGTACTGGGAAAGTCATGCCCGGTGAACTTTTGTATGGGAAAAGTCATGCCCGGTGAACTTTTGTATTGGGAAAGTCATGCCCGGTGAACTTTTGTACTGGGAAAGTCATGCCCGGTCAACTTTTGTATTGGGAAAGTCATGCCCGGTGAACTTTTGTATTGGGAAAGTCATGCCCGGTGAACTTTTGTGTTGGGAAAGTCATGGCCGGTGATCTTTTGTACTGGGAAAGTCATGCCCGGTGAACTTTTGTATGGGAAAAGTCATGCCCGGTGAACTTTTGTATTGGGAAAGTCATGCCCGGTGAACTTTTGTACTGGGAAAGTCATGCCCGGTGAACTTTTGTATTGGGAAAGTCATGCCCGGTGAACTTTTGTACTGGGAAAGTCATGCCCGGTGAACTTTTGTATTGGGAAAGTCATGCCCGGTGAACTTTTGTATTGGGAAAGTCATGCCCGGTCAACTTTTGTATTGGGAAAGTCATGCCCGGTGAACTTTCGTATTGGGAAAGTCATGCCCGGTGATCTTTTGTACTGGGAAAGTCATGCCCGGTGAACTTTTGTATGGGAAAAGTCATGCCCGGTGATCTTTTGTACTGGGAAAGTCATGCCCGGTGAACTTTTGTATTGGGAAAGTCATGCCCGGTGAACTTTTGTATTGTGAAAGTCATGCCCGGTGAACTTTTGTATGGGAAAAGTCATGCCTGGTGAACTTTTGTATTGGGAAAGTCATGCCCGGTGAACTTTTGTATTGAGAAAGTCATTCCCGGTGATCCTTTGTACTGGGAAAGTCATGCCCGGTGAACTTTTGTATGGGAAAAGTCATGCACGGTGATCTTTTGTACTGGGAAAGTAATGCCCGGTCAACTTTTGTATTGGGAAAGTCATGCCCGGTGATCTTTTGTACTGGGAAAGTCATGCCCGGTGAACTTTTGTATTGGGAAAGTCATGCCCGGTGAACTTTTGTATTGGGAAAGTCATGCCCGGTGAACTTTTGTATTGGGAAAGTCATGCCCGGTGATCTTTTGTACTGGTAAAGTCATGCCCGGTGAACTTTTGTATGGGAAAAGTCATGCCCGGTGATCTTTTGTACTGGGAAAGTCATGCCCGGTGAAATTTGTATGGGAAAGTCATGCCCGGTGAACTTTTGTATGGGAAAAGTCATGCCCGGTGAACTTTTGTATTGGGAAAGTCATGCCCGGTCAACTTTTGTATTGGGAAAGTCATGCCCGGTGAACTTTTGTATTGGGAAAGTCATGCCCGGTCAACTTTTGTATTGGGAAAGTCATGCCCGGTGATCTTTTGTACTGGGAAAGTCATGCCCGGTGAACTTTTGTATTGGGAAAGTCATGCCCGGTGAACTTTTGTATGGGAAAAGTCATGCCCGGTGAACTTTTGTATTGGGAAAGTCATGCCCGGTGAACTTTTGTATGGGAAAAGTCATGCCCGGTGAACTTTTGTATTGGGAAAGTCATGCCCGGTGATCTTTTGTACTGGGAAAGTCATGCCCGGTCAACTTTTGTATTGGGAAAGTCATGCCCGGTCAACTTTTGTATTGGGAAAGTCATGCCCGGTGAACTTTTGTATTGGGAAAGTCATGCCCGGTGATCTTTTGTACTGGGAAAGTCATGCCCGGTGAACTTTTGTATTGGGAAAGTCATGCCCGGTGATCTTTTGTACTGGGAAAGTCATGCCCGGTGAACTTTTGTATGGGAAAAGTCATGCCCGTCAACTTTTGTATTGGGAAAGTCATGCCCGGTGATCTTTTGTACTGGGAAAGTCATACCCGGTCAACTTTTGTATTGGGAAAGTCATGCCCGGTGAACTTTTGTATTGGGAAAGTCATGCCCGGTGAACTTTTGTATGGGAAAAGTCATGCCCGGTGAACTTTTGTATTGGGAAAGTCATGCCCGGTGAACTTTTGTATTGGGAAAGTCATGCCCGGTGAACTTTTGTACTGGGAAAGTCATGCCCGGTGAACTATTGTATTGGGAAAGTCATGCCCGGTGAACTTTTGTATTGGGAAAGTCATGCCCGGTGAACTTTTGTATGGGAAAAGTCATGCCCGGTGAACTTTTGTATTGGGAAAGTCATGCCCGGTGAACTTTTGTATTGGGAAAGTCATGCCCGGTCAACTTTTGTATTGGGAAAGTCATGCCCGGTGATCTTTTGTACTGGGAAAGTCATGCCCGGTGAACTTTTGTATTGGGAAAGTCATGCCCGGTGAACTTTTGTATGGGAAAAGTCATGCCCGGTGAACTTTTGTATTGGGAAAGTCATGCCCGGTGAACTTTTGTATGGGAAAAGTCATGCCCGGTGAACTTTTGTATTGGGAAAGTCATGCCCGGTGATCTTTTGTACTGGGAAAGTCATGCCCGGTCAACTTTTGTATTGGGAAAGTCATGCCCGGTCAACTTTTGTATTGGGAAAGTCATGCCCGGTGAACTTTTGTATTGGGAAAGTCATGTCCGGTGATCTTTTGTACTGGGAAAGTCATGCCCGGTCAACTTTTGTATTGGGAAAGTCATGCCCGGTGATCTTTTGTACTGGGAAAGTCATGCCTGGTGAACTTTTGTATTGGGAAAGTCATGCCCGGTGAACTTTTGTATGGGAAAAGTCATGCCCGGTGAACTTTTGTATTGGGAAAGTCATGCCCGGTGAACTTTTGTATGGGAAAAGTCATGCCCGGTGATCTTTTGTACTGGGAAAGTCATGCCCGGTGAACTTTTGTATGGGAAAAGTCATGCCCGGTGAACTTTTGTATTGGAAAAGTCATGCCCGTCAACTTTTGTATTGGGAAAGTCATGCCCGGTGATCTTTTGTACTGGGAAAGTCATACCCGGTCAACTTTTGTATTGGGAAAGTCATGCCCGGTGAACTTTTGTATGGGAAAAGTCATGCCCGGTGAACTTTTGTATTGGGAAAGTCATGCCCGGTGAACTTTTGTATTGGGAAAGTCATGCCCGGTCAACTTTTGTATTGGGAAAGTCATGCCCGGTGATCTTTTGTACTGGGAAAGTCATGCCCGGTGACCTTTTGTACTGGGAAAGTCATGCCCGGTGAACTTTTGTATTGGGAAAGTCATGCCCGGTGAACTTTTGTATTGGGAAAGTCATGCCCGGTGAACTTTTGTATTGGGAAAGTCATGCCCGGTGAACTTTTGTATTGGGAAAGTCATGCCCGGTGAACTTTTGTATTGGGGAAGTCATGTCCGGTGAACTTTTGTATTGGGAAAGTCATGCCCGGTGAACTTTTGTATTGGGAAAGTCATGCCCGGTGAACTTTTGTACTGGGAAAGTCATGCCCGGTGAACTTTTGTATTGGGAAAGGCATGCCCGGTGAACTTTTGTATTGGGAAAGTCATGCCCGGTCAACTTTTGTATTGGGAAAGTCATGCCCGGTGATCTTTTGTACTGGGAAAGTCATGCCCGGTGAACTTTTGTATTGGGAAAGTCATGCCCGGTGAACTTTTGTATTGGGAAAGTCATGCGCGGTGATCTTTTGTACTGGGAAAGTCATGCCCGGTGAACTTTTGTATGGGAAAAGTCATTCCCGGTGAACTTTTGTATGGGAAAAGTCATGACCGGTGAACTTTTGTATTGGGAAAGTCATGCCCGGTGAACTTTTGTATGGGAAAAGTCATGCCCGGTGATCTTTTGTACTGGGAAAGTCATGCCCGGTGATCTTTTGTACTGGGAAAGTCATGCCCGGTCAACTTTTGTATTGGGAAAGTCATGCCCGGTGATCTTTTGTACTGGGAAAGTCATGCCCGGTGAACTTTTGTACTGGGAAAGTCATGCCCGGTGAACTTTTGTATTGGGAAAGTCATGCCCGGTGAACTTTTGTATTGGGAAAGTCATGCCCGGTGAACTTTTGTATTGGGAAAGTCATGCCCGGTGAACTTTTGTATTGGGAAAGTCATGCCCGGTCAACTTTTGTATTGGGAAAGTCATGCCCGGTCAACTTTTGTATTGGGAAAGTCATGCCCGGTGAACTTTTGTATTGGGAAAGCCATGCCCGGTGAACTTTTGTATTGGGAAAGTCATGCCCGGTGATCTTTTGTACTGGGAAAGTCATGCCTGGTCAACTTTTGCATTGGGAAAGTCATGCCCGGTGAACTTTTGTATGGGAAAAGTCATGCCCGGTGAACTTTTGTATTGGGAAAGTCATGCCCGGTCAACTTTTGTATTGGGAAAGTCATGCCCGGTGAACTTTTGTATTGGGAAAGTCATGCCCGGTGAACTTTTGTATTGGGAAAGTCATGCCCGGTGATCTTTTGTACTGGGAAAGTCATGCCCGGTGAACTTTTGTATTGGGAAAGTCATGCCCGGTGAACTTTTGTATTGGGAAAGTCATGCCCGGTGAACTTTTGTATTGGGAAAGTCATGCCCGGTGAACTTTTGTATTGGGAAAGTCATGCCCGGTGATCTTTTGTACTGGGAAAGTCATGCCTGGTCAACTTTTGCATTGGGAAAGTCATGCCCGGTGAACTTTTGTATGGGAAAAGTCATGCCCGGTGAACTTTTGTATTGGGAAAGTCATGCCCGGTCAACTTTTGTATTGGGAAAGTCATGCCCGGTGAACTTTTGTATTGGGAAAGTCATGCCCGGTGAACTTTTGTATTGGGAAAGTCATGCCCGGTGATCTTTTGTACTGGGAAAGTCATGCCCGGTGAACTTTTGTATGGGAAAAGTCATGCCCGGTGAACTTTTGTATTGGGAAAGTCATGCCCGGTGAACTTTTGTATTGGGAAAGTCATGCCCGGTGAACTTTTGTATTGGGAAAGTCATGCCCGGTGAACTTTTGTATTGGGAAAGTCATGCCCTGTGATCTTTTGTACTGGGAAAGTCATGCCCGGTGAACTTTTGTATGGGAAAAGTCATGCCCGGTGAACTTTTGTATTGGGAAAGTCATGCCCGGTGAACTTTTGTATTGGGAAAGTCATGCCCGGTGAACTTTTGTACTGGGAAAGTCATGCCCGGTGAACATTTGTACTGGGAAAGTCATGCCCGGTCAACTTTTGTATTGGGAAAGTCATGCCCGGTGATCTTTTGTACTGGGAAAGTCATGCCAGGTGAACATTTGTACTTGGAAAGTCATGCCCGGTGATCTTTTGTACTGGGAAAGTCATACCCGGTGAACTTTTGTACTGGGAAAGTCATGCCCGGTGATCTTTTGTACTGGGAAAGTCGTGCCCGGTGAACATTTGTACTGGGAAAGTCATGCCCGGTGAACTTTTGTATTGGGAAAGTCATGCCCGGTGATCTTTTGTACTGGGAAAGTCATGCCCGGTGAACTTTTGTATGGGAAAAGTCATGCCCGGTCAACTTTTGTATTGGGAAAGTCATGCCCGGTCAACTTTTGTATTGGGAAAGTCATGCCCGGTGAACTTTTGTACTGGGAAAGTCATGCCCGGTGAACTTTTGTATTGGGAAAGTCATGCCCGGTAAACTTTTGTATGGGAAAAGTCATGCCCGGTGAACTTTTGTATGAGAAAAGTCATGCCCGGTGAACTTTTTTATTGGGAAAGTCATGCCCGGTGAACTTTTGTACTGGGAAAGTCATGCCCGGTGAACTTTTGTACTGGGAAAGTCATGCCCGGTGAACTTTTGTATTGGGAAAGTCATGCCCGGTGATCTTTTGTACTGGGAAAGTCATGCCCGGTGAACTTTTGTATGGGAAAAGTCATGCCCGGTCAACTTTTGTATTGGGAAAGTCATGCCCGGTCAACTTTTGTATTGGGAAAGTCATGCCCGGTGAACTTTTGTACTGGGAAAGTCATGCCCGGTGAACTTTTGTATTGGGAAAGTCATGCCCGGTGAACTTTTGTATGGGAAAAGTCATGCCCGGTGAACTTTTGTATTGGGAAAGTCATGCCCGGTGAACTTTTGTATTGTTAAAGTCATGCCCGGTGATCTTTTGTACTGGGAAAGTCATGCCCGGTGAACTTTTGTATTGGGAAAGTCATGCCCGGTGAACTTTTGTATGGGAAAAGTCATGCCCGGTGATCTTTTGTACTGGGAAAGTCATGCCCGGTGAACTTTTGTATGGGAAAAGTCATGCCCGGTCAACTTTTGTATTGGGAAAATCATGCCCGGTGATCTTTTGTACTGGGAAAGTCATGCCCGGTGAACTTTTGTATTGGGAAAGTCATGCCCGGTGATCTTTTGTACTGGGAAAGTCATGCCCGGTGAACTTATGTATTGGGAAAGTCATGCCCGGTGAACTTTTGAATTGGGAAAGTCATGCCCGGTGAACTTTTGTATTGGGAAAGTCATGCCCGGTGAACTTTTGTATTGGAAAAGTCATGCCCGTCAACTTTTGTATTGGGAAAGTCATGCCCGGTGATCTTTTGTACTGGGAAAGTCATGCCCGGTCAACTTTTGTATTGGGAAAGTCATGCCCGGTGAACTTTTGTACTGGGAAAGTCATGCCCGGTGAACTTTTGTATTGGGAATGTCATGCCCGGTGAACTTTTGTATTGGGAAAGTCATGCACGGTGATCTTTTGTACTGGGAAATTCATGCCCGGTGAACTTTTGTATGGGAAAAGTCATGCCCGGTGATCTTTTGTACTGGGAAAGTCATGCCCGGTGAACTTTTGTATGGGAAAAGTCATGCCCGGTGAACTTTTGTACTGGGAAAGTCATGCCCGGTGAACTTTTGTATTGGGAAAGTCATGCCCGGTGAACTTTTGTATTGGGAAAGTCATGCCCGGTGATCTTTTGTACTGGGAAAGTCATGCCCGGTCAACTTTTGTATTGGAAAAGTCATGCCCGGTGAACTTTTGTATTGGGAAAGTCATGCCCGGTCAACTTTTGTATTGGGAAAGTCATGCCCGGTGATCTTTTGTACTGGGAAAGTCATGCCCGGTGAACTTTTGTATTGGGAAAGTCATGCCCGGTGAACTTTTGTATTGGGAAAGTCATGCCCGGTGAACTTTTGTATTGGGAAAGTCATGCCCGGTGAACTTTTGTACTGGGAAAGTCATGCCCGGTCAACTTTTGTATTGGGAAAGTCATGCCCGGTGAACTTTTGTATTGGGAAAGTCATGCCCGGTGAACTTTTGTATTGGGAAAGTCATGCCCGGTGAACTTTTGTATTGGGAAAGTCATGCCCGGTGAACTTTTGTATTGGGAAAGTCATGCCCGGTGAACTTTTGTATTGGGAAAGTCATGCCCGGTGAACTTTTGTATTGGGAAAGTCATGCCCGGTGATCTTTTGTACTGGGAAAGTCATGCCCGGTGAACTTTTGTATGGGAAAAGTCATGCCCGGTGAACTTTTGTATTGGGAAAGTCATGCCCGGTGAACTTTTGTACTGGGAAAGTCATGCCCGGTGAACTTTTGTATTGGGAAAGTCATGCCCGGTGAACTTTTGTATTGGGAAAGTCATGCCCGGTGAACTTTTGTACTGGGAAAGTCATGCCCGGTCAACTTTTGTATTGGGAAAGTCATGCCCGGTCAACTTTTGTATTGGGAAAGTCATGCCCGGTGAACTTTTGTACTGGGAAAGTCATGCCCGGTGAACTTTAGTATGGGAAAAGTCATGCCCGGTCAACTTTTGTATTGGGAAAGTCATGCCCGGTGAACTTTTGTACTGGGAAAGTCATGCCCGGTGAACTTTTGTATTGGGAAATCATGCCCGGTGAACTTTTGTACTGGGAAAGTCATGCCCGGTCAACTTTTGTATTGGGAAAGTCATGCCCGGTCAACTTTTGTATTGGGAAAGTCATGCCCGGTCAACTTTTGTACTGGGAAAGTCATGCCCGGTGAACTTTTGTATGGGAAAAGTCATGCCCGGTCAACTTTTGTATTGGGAAAGTCATGCCCGGTGAACTTTTGTACTGGAAAAGTCATGCCCGGTGAACTTTTGTACTGGGAAAGTCATGCCCGGTGAACTTTTGTATTGGGAAAGTCATGCCCGGTGAACTTTTGTACTGGGAAAGTCATGCCCGGTGAACTTTTGTATTGGGAAAGTCATGCCCGGTGATCTTTTGTATTGGGAAAGTCATGCCCGGTGAACTTTTGTATGGGAAAGTCATGCCCGGTGAATTTTGTACTGGGAAAGTCATGCCCGGTGAACTTTTGTACTGGGAAAGTCATGCCCGGTGAACTTTTGTATTGGGAAAGTCATGCCCGGTCAACTTTTGTATTGGGAAAGTCATGCCCGGTGATCTTTTGTACAGGGAAAGTCATGCCCGGTGAACTTTTGTATTGGGAAAGTCATTCCCGGTGATCTTTTGTACTGGGAAAGTCATGCCCGGTGAACTTTTGTATTGGGAAAGTCATGCCCGGTGAACTTTTGTACTGGGAAAGTCATGCCCGGTGATCTTTTGTATTGGGAAAGTCATGCCCGGTGAACTTTTGTATTGGGAAAGTCATGCCCGGTGAACTTTTGTATTGGGAAAGTCATGCCCGATGAACTTTTGTATTGGGAAAGTCATGCCCGGTGAACTTTTGTACTGGGAAAGTCATGCCCGGTCAACTTTTGTATTGGGAAAGTCATGTCCGGTGAACTTTTGTATTGGGAAAGTCATGCCCGGTGAACTTTTGTATTGGGAAAGTCATGCCCGGTGAACTTTTGTACTGGGAAAGTCATGCCCGGTGAACTTTTGTATTGGGAAAGGCATGCCCGGTGAACTTTTGTATTGGGAAAGTCATGCCCGGTCAACTTTTGTATTGGGAAAGTCATGCCCGGTGATCTTTTGTACTGGGAAAGTCATGCCCGGTGAACTTTTGTATTGGGAAAGTCATGCCCGGTGAACTTTTGTATTGGGAAAGTCATGCCCGGTGATCTTTTGTACTGGGAAAGTCATGCCCGGTGAACTTTTGTATGGGAAAAGTCATTCCCGGTGAACTTTTGTATGGGAAAAGTCATGACCGGTGAACTTTTGTATTGGGAAAGTCATGCCCGGTGAACTTTTGTATGGGAAAAGTCATGCCCGGTGATCTTTTGTACTGGGAAAGTCATGCCCGGTGATCTTTTGTACTGGGAAAGTCATGCCCGGTCAACTTTTGTATTGGGAAAGTCATGCCCGGTGATCTTTTGTACTGGGAAAGTCATGCCCGGTGAACTTTTGTACTGGGAAAGTCATGCCCGGTGAACTTTTGTATTGGGAAAGTCATGCCCGGTGAACTTTTGTATTGGGAAAGTCATGCCCGGTGAACTTTTGTATTGGGAAAGTCATGCCCGGTGAACTTTTGTATTGGGAAAGTCATGCCCGGTCAACTTTTGTATTGGGAAAGTCATGCCCGGTGAACTTTTGTATTGGGAAAGTCATGCCCGGTGAACTTTTGTATTGGGAAAGCCATGCCCGGTGAACTTTTGTATTGGGAAAGTCATGCCCGGTGATCTTTTGTACTGGGAAAGTCATGCCTGGTCAACTTTTGCATTGGGAAAGTCATGCCCGGTGAACTTTTGTATGGGAAAAGTCATGCCCGGTGAACTTTTGTATTGGGAAAGTCATGCCCGGTCAACTTTTGTATTGGGAAAGTCATGCCCGGTGAACTTTTGTATTGGGAAAGTCATGCCCGGTGAACTTTTGTATTGGGAAAGTCATGCCCGGTGACCTTTTGTACTGGGAAAGTCATGCCCGGTGAACTTTTGTATGGGAAAAGTCATGCCCGGTGAACTTTTGTATTGGGAAAGTCATGCCCGGTGAACTTTTGTATTGGGAAAGTCATGCCCGGTGAACTTTTGTATTGGGAAAGTCATGCCCGGTGAACTTTTGTATTGGGAAAGTCATGCCCGGTGAACTTTTGTATTGGGAAAGTCATGCCCGGTGATCTTTTGTACTGGGAATGTCATGCCTGGTCAACTTTTGCATTGGGAAAGTCATGCCCGGTGAACTTTTGTATGGGAAAAGTCATGCCCGGTGAACTTTTGTATTGGGAAAGTCATGCCCGGTCAACTTTTGTATTGGGAAAGTCATGCCCGGTGAACTTTTGTATTGGGAAAGTCATGCCCGGTGAACTTTTGTATTGGGAAAGTCATGCCCGGTGATCTTTTGTACTGGGAAAGTCATGCCCGGTGAACTTTTGTATGGGAAAAGTCATGCCCGGTGAACTTTTGTATTGGGAAAGTCATGCCCGGTGAACTTTTGTATTGGGAAAGTCATGCCCGGTGAACTTTTGTATTGGGAAAGTCATGCCCGGTAAACTTTTGTATTGGGAAAGTCATGCCCGGTGAACTTTTGTATTGGGAAAGTCATGCCCGGTGAACTTTTGTATTGGGAAAGTCATGCCCTGTGATCTTTTGTACTGGCAAAGTCATGCCCGGTGAACTTTTGTATGGGAAAAGTCATGCCCGGTGAACTTTTGTATTGGGAAAGTCATGCCCGGTGAACTTTTGTATTGGGAAAGTCATGCCCGGTGAACTTTTGTACTGGGAAAGTCATGCCCGGTGAACATTTGTACTGGGAAAGTCATGCCCGGTCAACTTTTGTATTGGGAAAGTCATGCCCGGTGATCTTTTGTACTGGGAAAGTCATGCCCGGTGAACATTTGTACTGGGAAAGTCATGCCCGGTGATCTTTTGTACTGGGAAAGTCATACCCGGTGAACTTTTGTACTGGGAAAGTCATGCCCGGTGATCTTTTGTACTGGGAAAGTCGTGCCCGGTGAACATTTGTACTGGGAAAGTCATGCCCGGTGATCTTTTGTACTGGGAAAGTCATGCCCGGTGAACTTTTGTATGGGAAAAGTCATGCCCGGTCAACTTTTGTATTGGGAAAGTCATGCCCGGTCAACTTTTGTATTGGGAAAGTCATGCCCGGTCAACTTTTGTACTGGGAAAGTCATGCCCGGTGAACTTTTGTATTGGGAAAGTCATGCCCGGTGAACTTTTGTATGGGAAAAGTCATGCCCGGTGAACTTTTGTATGGGAAAAGTCATGCCCGGTGAACTTTTTTATTGGGAAAGTCATGCCCGGTGAACTTTTGTACTGGGAAAGTCATGCCCGGTGAACTTTTGTATTGGGAAAGTCATGCCCGGTGATCTTTTGTACTGGGAAAGTCATGCCCGGTGAACTTTTGTATGGGAAAAGTCATGCCCGGTGAACTTTTGTATGGGAAAAGTCATGCCCGGTGAACTTTTGTATGGGAAAAGTCATGCCCGGTGAACTTTTGTACTGGGAAAGTCATGCCCGGTGAACTTTTGTACTGGGAAAGTCATGCCCGGTGAACTTTTGTATTGGGAAAGTCATGCCCGGTGATCTTTTGTACTGGGAAAGTCATGCCCGGTGAACTTTTGTATGGGAAAAGTCATGCCCGGTCAACTTTTGTATTGGGAAAGTCATGCCCGGTCAACTTTTGTATTGGGAAAGTCATGCCCGGTGAACTTTTGTACTGGGAAAGTCATGCCCGGTGAACTTTTGTATTGGGAAAGTCATGCCCGGTGAACTTTTGTATGGGAAAAGTCATGCCCGGTGAACTTTTGTATTGGGAAAGTCATGCCCGGTGAACTTTTGTATTGGGAAAGTCATGCCCGGTGATCTTTTGTACTGGGAAAGTCATGCCCGGTGAACTTTTGTATTGGGAAAGTCATGCCCGGTGAACTTTTGTATGGGAAAAGTCATGCCCGGGGATCTTTTGTACTGGGAAAGTCATGCCCGGTGAACTTTTGTATGGGAAAAGTCATGCCCGGTCAACTTTTGTATTGGGAAAGTCATGCCCGGTGATCTTTTGTACTGGGAAAGTCATGCCCGGTGAACTTTTGTATTGGAAAAGTCATGCCCGTCAACTTTTGTATTGGGAAAGTCATGCCCGGTGATCTTTTGTACTGGGAAAGTCATGCCCGGTCAACTTTTGTATTGGGAAAGTCATGCCCGGTGAACTTTTGTACTGGGAAAGTCATGCCCGGTGAACTTTTGTATTGGGAATGTCATGCCCGGTGAACTTTTGTATTGGGAAAGTCATGCCCGGTGATCTTTTGTACTGGGAAATTCATGCCCGGTGAACTTTTGTATGGGAAAAGTCATGCCCGGTGATCTTTTGTACTGGGAAAGTCATGCCCGGTGAACTTTTGTATGGGAAAAGTCATGCCCGGTGAACTTTTGTACTGGGAAAGTCATGCCCGGTGAACTTTTGTATTGGGAAAGTCATGCCCGGTGAACTTTTGTATTGGGAAAGTCATGCCCGGTGATCTTTTGTACTGGGAAAGTCATGCCCGGTCAACTTTTGTATTGGAAAAGTCATGCCCGGTGAATTTTTGTATTGGGAAAGTCATGCCCGGTCAACTTTTGTATTGGGAAAGTCATGCCCGGTGATCTTTTGTACTGGGAAAGTCATGCCCGGTGAACTTTTGTATTGGGAAAGTCATGCCCGGTGAACTTTTGTATTGGGAAAGTCATGCCCGGTGAACTTTTGTATTGGGAAAGTCATGCCCGGTGAACTTTTGTACTGGGAAAATCATGCCCGGTCAACTTTTGTATTGGGAAAGTCATGCCCGGTGAACTTTTGTATTGGGAAAGTCATGCCCGGTGAACTTTTGTATTGGGAAAGTCATGCCCGGTGAACTTTTGTATTGGGAAAGTCATGCCCGGTGAACTTTTGTATGGGAAAGTCATGCCCGGTGAACTTTTGTATTGGGAAAGTCATGCCCGGTGAACTTTTGTATTGGGAAAGTCATGCCCGGTGATCTTTTGTACTGGGAAAGTCATGCCCGGTGAACTTTTGTATGGGAAAAGTCATGCCCGGTGAACTTTTGTATTGGGAAAGTCATGCCCGGTGAACTTTTGTACTGGGAAAGTCATGCCCGGTGAATTTTGTATTGGGAAAGTCATGCCCGGTGAACTTTTGTATTGGGAAAGTCATGCCCGGTGAACTTTTGTACTGGGAAAGTCATGCCCGGTCAACTTTTGTATTGGGAAAGTCATGCCCGGTCAACTTTTGTATTGGGAAAGTCATGCCCGGTGAACTTTTGTACTGGGAAAGTCATGCCCGGTGAACTTTAGTATGGGAAAAGTCATGCCCGGTCAACTTTTGTATTGGGAAAGTCATGCCCGGTGAACTTTTGTACTGGGAAAGTCATGCCCGGTGAACTTTTGTATTGGGAAATCATGCCCGGTGAACTTTTGTACTGGGAAAGTCATGTCCGGTCAACTTTTGTATTGGGAAAGTCATGCCCGGTCAACTTTTGTATTGGGAAAGTCATGCCCGGTCAACTTTTGTACTGGGAAAGTCATGCCCGGTGAACTTTTGTATGGGAAAAGTCATGCCCGGTCAACTTTTGTATTGGGAAAGTCATGCCCGGTGAACTTTTGTACTGGGAAAGTCATGCCCGGTGAACTTTTGTACTGGGAAAGTCATGCCCGGTGAACTTTTGTATTGGGAAAGTCATGCCCGGTGAACTTTTGTACTGGGAAAGTCATGCCCGGTGAACTTTTGTATTGGGAAAGTCATGCCCGGTGATCTTTTGTATTGGGAAAGTCATGCCCGGTGAACTTTTGTATGGGAAAGTCATGCCCGGTGAATTTTGTACTGGGAAAGTCATGCCCGGTGAACTTTTGTACTGGGAAAGTCATGCCCGGTGAACTTTTGTATTGGGAAAGTCATGCCCGGTCAACTTTTGTATTGGGAAAGTCATGCCCGGTGATCTTTTGTACAGGGAAAGTCATGCCCGGTGAACTTTTGTATTGGGAAAGTCATTCCCGGTGATCTTTTGTACTGGGAAAGTCATGCCCGGTGAACTTTTGTATTGGGAAAGTCATGCCCGGTGAACTTTTGTACTGGGAAAGTCATGCCCGGTGATCTTTTGTATTGGGAAAGTCATGCCCGGTGAACTTTTGTATTGGGAAAGTCATGCCCGGTGAACTTTTGTATTGGGAAAGTCATGCCCGGTGAACTTTTGTATTGGGAAAGTCATGCCCGGTGAACTTTTGTACTGGGAAAGTCATGCCCGGTCAACTTTTGTATTGGGAAAGTCATGTCCGGTGAACTTTTGTATTGGGAAAGTCATGCCCGGTGAACTTTTGTATTGGGAAAGTCATGCCCGGTGAACTTTTGTACTGGGAAAGTCATGCCCGGTGAACTTTTGTATTGGGAAAGGCATGCCCGGTGAACTTTTGTATTGGGAAAGTCATGCCCGGTCAACTTTTGTATTGGGAAAGTCATGCCCGGTGATCTTTTGTACTGGGAAAGTCATGCCCGGTGAACTTTTGTATTGGGAAAGTCATGCCCGGTGAACTTTTGTATTGGGAAAGTCATGCCCGGTGATCTTTTGTACTGGGAAAGTCATGCCCGGTGAACTTTTGTATGGGAAAAGTCATTCCCGGTGAACTTTTGTATGGGAAAAGTCATGACCGGTGAACTTTTGTATTGGGAAAGTCATGCCCGGTGAACTTTTGTACTGGGAAAGTCATGCCCGGTGAACTTTTGTATTGGGAAATCATGCCCGGTGAACTTTTGTACTGGGAAAGTCATGTCCGGTCAACTTTTGTATTGGGAAAGTCATGCCCGGTCAACTTTTGTATTGGGAAAGTCATGCCCGGTCAACTTTTGTACTGGGAAAGTCATGCCCGGTGAACTTTTGTATGGGAAAAGTCATGCCCGGTCAACTTTTGTATTGGGAAAGTCATGCCCGGTGAACTTTTGTACTGGGAAAGTCATGCCCGGTGAACTTTTGTACTGGGAAAGTCATGCCCGGTGAACTTTTGTATTGGGAAAGTCATGCCCGGTGAACTTTTGTACTGGGAAAGTCATGCCCGGTGAACTTTTGTATTGGGAAAGTCATGCCCGGTGATCTTTTGTATTGGGAAAGTCATGCCCGGTGAACTTTTGTATGGGAAAGTCATGCCCGGTGAATTTTGTACTGGGAAAGTCATGCCCGGTGAACTTTTGTACTGGGAAAGTCATGCCCGGTGAACTTTTGTATTGGGAAAGTCATGCCCGGTCAACTTTTGTATTGGGAAAGTCATGCCCGGTGATCTTTTGTACAGGGAAAGTCATGCCCGGTGAACTTTTGTATTGGGAAAGTCATTCCCGGTGATCTTTTGTACTGGGAAAGTCATGCCCGGTGAACTTTTGTATTGGGAAAGTCATGCCCGGTGAACTTTTGTACTGGGAAAGTCATGCCCGGTGATCTTTTGTATTGGGAAAGTCATGCCCGGTGAACTTTTGTATTGGGAAAGTCATGCCCGGTGAACTTTTGTATTGGGAAAGTCATGCCCGGTGAACTTTTGTATTGGGAAAGTCATGCCCGGTGAACTTTTGTACTGGGAAAGTCATGCCCGGTCAACTTTTGTATTGGGAAAGTCATGTCCGGTGAACTTTTGTATTGGGAAAGTCATGCCCGGTGAACTTTTGTATTGGGAAAGTCATGCCCGGTGAACTTTTGTACTGGGAAAGTCATGCCCGGTGAACTTTTGTATTGGGAAAGGCATGCCCGGTGAACTTTTGTATTGGGAAAGTCATGCCCGGTCAACTTTTGTATTGGGAAAGTCATGCCCGGTGATCTTTTGTACTGGGAAAGTCATGCCCGGTGAACTTTTGTATTGGGAAAGTCATGCCCGGTGAACTTTTGTATTGGGAAAGTCATGCCCGGTGATCTTTTGTACTGGGAAAGTCATGCCCGGTGAACTTTTGTATGGGAAAAGTCATTCCCGGTGAACTTTTGTATGGGAAAAGTCATGACCGGTGAACTTTTGTATTGGGAAAGTCATGCCCGGTGAACTTTTGTATGGGAAAAGTCATGCCCGGTGATCTTTTGTACTGGGAAAGTCATGCCCGGTGATCTTTTGTACTGGGAAAGTCATGCCCGGTCAACTTTTGTATTGGGAAAGTCATGCCCGGTGATCTTTTGTACTGGGAAAGTCATGCCCGGTGAACTTTTGTACTGGGAAAGTCATGCCCGGTGAACTTTTGTATTGGGAAAGTCATGCCCGGTGAACTTTTGTATTGGGAAAGTCATGCCCGGTGAACTTTTGTATTGGTAAAGTCATGCCCGGTCAACTTTTGTATTGGGAAAGTCATGCCCGGTGAACTTTTGTATTGGGAAAGTCATGCCCGGTGAACTTTTGTATTGGGAAAGCCATGCCCGGTGAACTTTTGTATTGGGAAAGTCATGCCCGGTGATCTTTTGTACTGGGAAAGTCATGCCTGGTCAACTTTTGCATTGGGAAAGTCATGCCCGGTGAACTTTTGTATGGGAAAAGTCATGCCCGGTGAACTTTTGTATTGGGAAAGTCATGCCCGGTCAACTTTTGTATTGGGAAAGTCATGCCCGGTGAACTTTTGTATTGGGAAAGTCATGCCCGGTGAACTTTTGTATTGGGAAAGTCATGCCCGGTGATCTTTTGTACTGGGAAAGTCATGCCCGGTGAACTTTTGTATGGGAAAAGTCATGCCCGGTGAACTTTTGTATTGGGAAAGTCATGCCCGGTGAACTTTTGTATTGGGAAAGTCATGCCCGGTGAACTTTTGTATTGGGAAAGTCATGCCCGGTGAACTTTTGTATTGGGAAAGTCATGCCCGGTGAACTTTTGTATTGGGAAAGTCATGCCCGGTGATCTTTTGTACTGGGAAAGTCATGCCTGGTCAACTTTTGCATTGGGAAAGTCATGCCCGGTGAACTTTTGTATGGGAAAAGTCATGCCCGGTGAACTTTTGTATTGGGAAAGTCATGCCCGGTGAACTTTTGTATTGGGAAAGTCATGCCCGGTGATCTTTTGTACTGGGAAAGTCATGCCTGGTCAACTTTTGCATTGGGAAAGTCATGCCCGGTGAACTTTTGTATGGGAAAAGTCATGCCCGGTGAACTTTTGTATTGGGAAAGTCATGCCCGGTCAACTTTTGTATTGGGAAAGTCATGCCCGGTGAACTTTTGTATTGGGAAAGTCATGCCCGGTGAACTTTTGTATTGGGAAAGTCATGCCCGGTGATCTTTTGTACTGGGAAAGTCATGCCCGGTGAACTTTTGTATTGGGAAAGTCATGCCCGGTCAACTTTTGTATTGGGAAAGTCATGCCCGGTGAACTTTTGTATTGGGAAAGTCATGCCCGGTGAACTTTTGTATTGGGAAAGTCATGCCCGGTGATCTTTTGTACTGGGAAAGTCATGCCCGGTGAACTTTTGTATGGGAAAAGTCATGCCCGGTGAACTTTTGTATTGGGAAAGTCATGCCCGGTGAACTTTTGTATTGGGAAAGTCATGCCCGGTGAACTTTTGTATTGGGAAAATCATGCCCGGTGAACTTTTGTATTGGGAAAGTCATGCCCGGTGAACTTTTGTATTGGGAAAGTCATGCCCGGTGAACTTTTGTATTGGGAAAGTCATGCCCTGTGATCTTTTGTACTGGGAAAGTCATGCCCGGTGAACTTTTGTATGGGAAAAGTCATGCCCGGTGAACTTTTGTATTGGGAAAGTCATGCCCGGTGAACTTTTGTATTGGGAAAGTCATGCCCGGTGAACTTTTGTACTGGGAAAGTCATGCCCGGTGAACATTTGTACTGGGAAAGTCATGCCCGGTCAACTTTTGTATTGGGAAAGTCATGCCCGGTGATCTTTGTACTGGGAAAGTCATGCCCGGTGAACATTTGTACTGGGAAAGTCATGCCCGGTGATCTTTTGTACTGGGAAAGTCATACCCGGTGAACTTTTGTACTGGGAAAGTCATGCCCGGTGATCTTTTGTACTGGGAAAGTCGTGCCCGGTGAACATTTGTACTGGGAAAGTCATGCCCGGTGAACTTTTGTATAGGGAAAGTCATGCCCGGTGATCTTTTGTACTGGGAAAGTCATGCCCGGTGAACTTTTGTATGGGAAAAGTCATGCCCGGTCAACTTTTGTATTGGGAAAGTCATGCCCGGTCAACTTTTGTATTGGGAAAGTCATGCCCGGTGAACTTTTGTACTATGAAAGTCATGCCCGGTGAACTTTTGTATTGGGAAAGTCATGCCCGGTGAACTTTTGTATGGGAAAAGTCATGCCCGGTGAACTTTTGTATGGGAAAAGTCATGCCCGGTGAACTTTTTTATTGGGAAAGTCATGCCCGGTGAACTTTTGTACTGGGAAAGTCATGCCCGGTGAACTTTTGTACTGGGAAAGTCATGCCCGGTGAACTTTTGTATTGGGAAAGTCATGACCGGTGATCTTTTGTACTGGGAAAGTCATGCCCGGTGAACTTTTGTATGGGAAAAGTCATGCCCGGTCAACTTTTGTATTGGGAAAGTCATGCCCGGTGAACTTTTGTATTGGGAAAGTCATGCCCGGTGAACTTTTGTACTGGGAAAGTCATGCCCGGTGAACTTTTGTATGCCGCCCGGTCAACTTTTGTATTGGGAAAGTCATGCCCGGTGATCTTTTGTACTGGGAAAGTCATGCCCGGTGAACTTTTGTATTGAGAAAGTCATGCCCGGTGATCTTTTGTACTGGGAAAGTCATGCCCGGTGAACTTTTGTATTGGGAAAGTCATGCCCGGTGAACTTTTGTATTGGGAAAGTCATGCCCGGTGAACTTTTGTATTGGGAAAGTCATGCCCGGTGAACTTTTGTATTGGAAAAGTCATGCCCGTCAACTTTTGTATTGGGAAAGTCATGCCCGGTGATCTTTTGTACTGGGAAAGTCATGCCCGGTCAACTTTTGTATTGGGAAAATCATGCCCGGTGAACTTTTGTACTGGGAAAGTCATGCCCGGTGAACTTTTGTATTGGGAATGTCATGCCCGGTGAACTTTTGTATTGGGAAAGTCATGCCCGGTCATCTTTTGTACTGGGAAATTCATGCCCGGTGAACTTTTGTATGGGAAAAGTCATGCCCGGTGATCTTTTGTACTGGGAAAGTCATGCCCGGTGAACTTTTGTATGGGAAAAGTCATGCCCGGTGAACTTTTGTACTGGGAAAGTCATGCCCGGTGAACTTTTGTATTGGGAAAGTCATGCCCGGTGAACTTTTGTATTGGGAAAGTCATGCCCGGTGATCTTTTGTACTGGGAAAGTCATGCCCGGTCAACTTTTGTATTGGAAAAGTCATGCCCGGTGAACTTTTGTATTGGGAAAGTCATGCCCGGTCAACTTTTGTATTGGGAAAGTCATGCCCGGTGATCTTTTGTACTGGGAAAGTCATGCCCGGTGAACTTTTGTATTGGGAAAGTCATGCCCGGTGAACTTTTGTATTGGGAAAGTCATGCCCGGTGAACTTTTGTATTGGGAAAGTCATGCCCGGTGAACTTTTGTACTGGGAAAGTCATGCCCGGTCAACTTTTGTATTGGGAAAGTCATGCCCGGTGAACTTTTGTATTGGGAAAGTCATGCCCGGTGAACTTTTGTATTGGGAAAGTCATGCCCGGTGAACTTTTGTATTGGGAAAGTCATGCCCGGTGAACTTTTGTATTGGGAAAGTCATGCCCGGTGAACTTTTGTATTGGGAAAGTCATGCCCGGTGAACTTTTGTATTGGGAAAGTCATGCCCGGTGATCTTTTGTACTGGGAAAGTCATGCCCGGTGAACTTTTGTATGGGAAAAGTCATGCCCGGTGAACTTTTGTATTGGGAAAGTCATGCCCGGTGAACTTTTGTACTGGGAAAGTCATGCCCGGTGAACGTTTGTATTGGGAAAGTCATGCCCGGTGAACTTTTGTATTGGGAAAGTCATGCCCGGTGAACTTTTGTACTGGGAAAGTCATGCCCGGTCAACTTTTGTATTGGGAAAGTCATGCCCGGTCAACTTTTGTATTGGGAAAGTCATGCCCGGTGAACTTTTTTACTGGGAAAGTCATGCCCGGTGAACTTTAGTATGGGAAAAGTCATGCCCGGTCAACTTTTGTATTGGGAAAGTCATGCCCGGTGAACTTTTGTACTGGGAAAGTCATGCCCGGTGAACTTTTGTATTGGGAAATCATGCCCGGTGAACTTTTGTACTGGGAAAGTCATGCCCGGTCAACTTTTGTATTGGGAAAGTCATGCCCGGTCAACTTTTGTATTGGGAAAGTCATGCCCGGTCAACTTTTGTACTGGGAAAGTCATGCCCGGTGAACTTTTGTATTGGGAAAGTCATGCCCGGTGAACTTTTGTATTGGGAATGTCATGCCCGGTGAACTTTTGTATTGGGAAAGTCATGCCCGGTGATCTTTTGTACTGGGAAATTCATGCCCGGTGAACTTTTGTATGGGAAAAGTCATGCCCGGTGATCTTTTGTACTGGGAAAGTCATGCCCGGTGAACTTTTGTATGGGAAAAGTCATGCCCGGTGAACTTTTGTACTGGGAAAGTCATGCCCGGTGAACTTTTGTATTGGGAAAGTCATGCCCGGTGAACTTTTGTATTGGGAAAGTCATGCCCGGTGATCTTTTGTACTGGGAAAGTCATGCCCGGTGAACTTTTGTATTGGGAAAGTCATGCCCGGTGAACTTTTGTATTGGGAAAGTCATGCCCGGTCAACTTTTGTATTGGGAAAGTCATGCCCGGTGATCTTTTGTACTGGGAAAGTCATGCCCGGTGAACTTTTGTATTGGGAAAGTCATGCCCGGTGAACTTTTGTATTGGGAAAGTCATGCCCGGTGAACTTTTGTACTGGGAAAGTCATGCCCGGTCAACTTTTGTATTGGGAAAGTCATGCCCGGTGAACTTTTGTATTGGGAAAGTCATGCCCGGTGAACTTTTGTATTGGGAAAGTCATGCCCGGTGAACTTTTGTATTGGGAAAGTCATGCCCGGTGAACTTTTGTATTGGGAAAGTCATGCCCGGTGAACTTTTGTATTGGGAAAGTCATGCCCGGTGAACTTTTGTATTGGGAAAGTCATGCCCGGTGATCTTTTGTACTGGGAAAGTCATGCCCGGTGAACTTTTGTATGGGAAAAGTCATGCCCGGTGAACTTTTGTATTGGGAAAGTCATGCCCGGTGAACTTTTGTACTGGGAAAGTCATGCCCGGTGAACTTTTGTATTGGGAAAGTCATGCCCGGTGAACTTTTGTATTGGGAAAGTCATGCCCGGTGAACTTTTGTACTGGGAAAGTCATGCCCGGTCAACTTTTGTATTGGGAAAGTCATGCCCGGTCAACTTTTGTATTGGGAAAGTCATGCCCGGTGAACTTTTGTACTGGGAAAGTCATGCCCGGTGAACTTTAGTATGGGAAAAGTCATGCCCGGTCAACTTTTGTATTGGGAAAGTCATGCCCGGTGAACTTTTGTACTGGGAAAGTCATGCCCGGTGAACTTTTGTATTGGGAAATCATGCCCGGTGAACTTTTGTACTGGGAAAGTCATGCCCGGTCAACTTTTGTATTGGGAAAGTCATGCCCGGTCAACTTTTGTATTGCGAAAGTCATGCCCGGTCAACTTTTGTACTGGGAAAGTCATGCCCGGTGAACTTTTGTATGGGAAAAGTCATGCCCGGTCAACTTTTGTATTGGGAAAGTCATGCCCGGTGAACTTTTGTACTGGGAAAGTCATGCCCGGTGAACTTTTGTACTGGGAAAGTCATGCCCGGTGAACTTTTGTATTGGGAAAGTCATGCCCGGTGAACTTTTGTACTGGGAAAGTCATGCCCGGTGAACTTTTGTATTGGGAAAGTCATGCCCGGTGATCTTTTGTATTGGGAAAGTCATGCCCGGTGAACTTTTGTATGGGAAAGTCATGCCCGGTGAATTTTGTACTGGGAAAGTCATGCCCGGTGAACTTTTGTACTGGGAAAGTCATGCCCGGTGAACTTTTGTATTGGGAAAGTCATGCCCGGTGAACTTTTGTACTGGGAAAGTCATGCCCGGTGAACTTTTGTATTGGGAAAGTCATGCCCGGTGATCTTTTGTATTGGGAAAGTCATGCCCGGTGAACTTTTGTATGGGAAAGTCATGCCCGGTGAATTTTGTACTGGGAAAGTCATGCCCGGTGAACTTTTGTACTGGGAAAGTCATGCCCGGTGAACTTTTGTATTGGGAAAGTCATGCCCGGTCAACTTTTGTATTGGGAAAGTCATGCCCGGTGATCTTTTGTACAGGGAAAGTCATGCCCGGTGAACTTTTGTATTGGGAAAGTCATTCCCGGTGATCTTTTGTACTGGGAAAGTCATGCCCGGTGAACTTTTGTATTGGGAAAGTCATGCCCGGTGAACTTTTGTACTGGGAGAGTCATGCCCGGTGATCTTTTGTATTGGGAAAGTCATGCCCGGTGAACTTTTGTATTGGGAAAGTCATGCCCGGTGAACTTTTGTATTGGGAAAGTCATGCCCGGTGAACTTTTGTATTGGGAAAGTCATGCCCGGTGATCTTTTGTACTGGGAAAGTCATGCCCGGTGAACTTTTGTATAGGAAAAGTCATGCCCGGTGATCTTTTGTATTGGGAAAGTCATGCCCGGTGAACTTTTGTATTGGGAAAGTCATGCCCGGTGAACTTTTGTATTGGGAAAGTCATGCCCGGTGAACTTTTGTATTGGGAAAGTCATGCCCGGTGAACTTTTGTATTGGGAAAGTCATGCCCGGTGAACTTTTGTATTGGGAAAGTCATGCCCGGTGAACTTTTGTATTGGGAAAGTCATGCCCGGTGAACTTTTGTATGGGAAAGTCATGCCCGGTGAACTTTTGTACTGGGAAAGTCATGCCCGGTGATCTTTTGTACTGGGAAAGTCATGCCCGGTGAACTTTTGTATTGAGAAAGTCATGCCCGGTGAACTTTTGTATTGGGAAAGTCATGCCCGGTGAACTTTTGTATTGGGAAAGTCATGCCCGGTGAACTTTTGTATTGGGAAAGTCATGCCCGTTGAACTTTTGTATTGGGAAAGTCATGCCCGGTCAACTTTTGTATTGGGAAAGTCATGCCCGGTCAACTTTTGTATTGGGAAAGTCATGCCCGGTGATCTTTTGTACTGGGAAAGTTATGCCCGGTGAACTTTTGTATTGGGAAAGTCATGCCCGGTGAACTTTTGTATGGGAAAGTCATGCCCGGTGAACTTTTGTATTGGGAAAGTCATTCCCGGTCAACTTTTGTATTGGGAAAGTCATGCCCGGTCAACTTTAGTATGGGAAAAGTCATGCCCGGTGAACTTTTGTATGGGAAAAGTCATGTCTGGTGATCTTTTGTATTGGGAAAGGCATGCCCGGTGAACTTTTGTATTGGGAAAGTCATGCCCGGTGAACTTTTGTATGGGAAAGTCATGCCCGGTGAACTTTTGTACTGGGAAAGTCATGCCCGGTGAACTTTTGTATTGGGAAAGTCATGCCCGGTGAACTTTTGTATTGGGAAAGTCATGCCCGGTGAACTTTTGTATTGGGACAGTCATGCCCGGTGTTCTTTTGTATTGGGAAAGTCATGCCTGGTGATCTTTTGTACTGGGAAAGTCATGCCCGGTGAAATTTTGTATTGGGAAAGTCATGCCCGGTGAACTTTTGTATTGGGAAAGTCATGCCCGGTGAACTTTTGTATTGGGAAAGTCATGCCCGGTGAACTTTTGTATTGGCAAAGTCATGCCCGGTGAACTTTTGTATGGGAAAGTCATGCCCGGTGAACTTTTGTACTGGGAAAGTCATGCCCGGTGAACTTTTGTATTGGGAAAGTCATGCCCGGTGAACTTTTGTATTGGGAAAGTCATGCCCGGTGAACTTTTGTATTGGGACAGTCATGCCCGGTGATCTTTTGTACTGGAAAAGTCATGCCCGGTGAACTTTTGTATTGGGAAAGTCATGCCCGGTGAACTTTTGTATGGGAAAGTCATGCCCGGTCAACTTTTGTATTGGGAAAGTCATGCCCGGTGATCTTTTGTACTGGGAAAGTCATGCCCGGTGAACTTTTGTATTGGGAAAGTCATGCCCGGTGAACTTTTGTATGGGAAAGTCATGCCCCGTGAACTTTTGTATTGGGAAAGTCATGCCCGGTCAACTTTTGTCTTAGGAAAGTCATGCCCGGTGAACTTTTGTACTGGGAAAGTCATGCCCGGTGAACTTTTGTATTGGGAAAGTCATGCCCGGTCAACTTTAGTATTAGGAAAGTCATGCCCGGTGAACTTTTGTATTGGGAAAGTCATGCCCGGTGAACTTTTGTACTGGGAAAGTCATGCCCGGTGAACTTTTGTATTGGGAAAGTCATGCCCGGTCAACTTTTGTATTAGGAAAGTCATGCCCGGTGAACTTTTGTACTGGGAAAGTCATGCCCGGTGAACTTTTGTATTGGGAAAGTCATGCCCGGTGAACTTTTGTATTGGGAAAGTCATGCCCGGTGAACTTTTGTACTGGGAAAGTCATGCCCGGTGAACTTTTGTATTGGGAAAGTCATGCCCGGTCAACTTTTGTATTAGGAAAGTCATGCCCGGTGAACTTTTGTACTGGGAAAGTCAGGCCCGGTGAACTTTTGTATTGGGAAAGTCATGCCCGGTGAACTTTTGTATGGGAAAAGTCATGCCCGGTGAACTTTTGTATGGGAAAAGTCATGCCCGGTGAACTTTTGTATTGGGAAAGTCATGCCCGGTCAACTTTTGTATTGGGAAAGTCATGCCCGGTGATCTTTTGTACTGGGAAAGTCATGCCCGGTGAACTTTTGTATTGGGAAAGTCATGCCCGGTGAACTTTTGTATTAAGAAAGTCATGCCCGGTGAACTTTTGTATTGGGAAAGTCATGCCCGGTGAACTTTTGTATTGGAAAAGTCATGCCCGTCAACTTTTGTACTGGGAAAGTCATGCCCGGTGAACTTTTGTATTGGGAAAGTCATGCCCGGTGAACTTTTGTACTGGGAAAGTCATGCCCGGTGAACTTTTGTACTGGGAAAGTCATGCCGGTGAACTTTTGTATTGGGAAAGTCATGCCCGGTGAACTTTTGTATTGGGAAAGTCATGCCCGGTGAACTTTTGTATTGGGAAAGTCATGCCCGGTGAACTTTTGTATTGGGAAAGTCATGCCCGGTCAACTTTTGTATTGGGAAAGTCATGCCCGGTGAACTTTTGTATTGGGAAAGTCATGCCCGGTGAACTTTTGTATTGGGAAAGTCATGCCCGGTGATCTTTTGTACTGGGAAAGTCATGCCCGGTGAACTTTTGTATTGGGAAAGTCATGCCCGGTGATCTTTTGTACTGGGAAAGTCATGCCCGGTGAACTTTTGTATGGGAAAAGTCATGCCCGGTGAACTTTTGTATTGGGAAAGTCATGCCCGGTGAACTTTTGTATTGGGAAAGTCATGCCCGGTGATCTTTTGTATTGGGAAAGTCATGCCCGGTGATCTTTTGTACTGGGAAAGTCATGCCCGGTGAACTTTTGTATTGGGAAAGTCATGCCCCGTGAACTTTTGTATTGGGAAAGTCATGCCCGGTCAACTTTTGTATTGGGAAAGTCATGCCCGGTGATCTTTTGTACTGGGAA
>NW_027412336.1:0-38890 GCF_047663935.1 Musca autumnalis
TGTTGGGAAAGTCATCTCCGGTGAACTTTTGTATTGGGCAAGTCATCTCCGGTGAACTTTTGTATTGGGAAAGTCATCTCCGGTGAACTTTTGTATTGGGAAAGTCATCTCCGGTGAACTTTTGTATGGGAAAGTCATCTCCGGTGAACTTTTGTATTGGGAAAGTCATCTCCGGTGAACTTTTGTATTGGGAAAGTCATCTCCGGTGAACTTTTGTATTGGGGAAAGTCATCTCCGGTGAACTTTTGTATTGGGAAAGTCATCTCCGGTGAACTTTTGTATTGGGAAAGTCATCTCCGGTGAACTTTTGTATGGGAAAAGTCATCTCCGGTGAACTTTTGTATGGGAAAAGTCATCTCCGGTGAACTTTTGTATTGGGAAAGTCATCTCCGGTGAACTTTTGTATTGGGAAAAGTCATCTCCGGTGAACTTTTGTATGGGAAAAGTCATCTCCGGTGAACTTTTGTATTGGGAAAGTCATCTCCGGTGAACTTTTGTATTGGGAAAGTCATCTCCGGTGAACTTTTGTATGGGAAAAGTCATCTCCGGTGAACTTTTGTATTGGGAAAAGTCATCTCCGGTGAACTTTTGTATTGGGAAAGTCATCTCCGGTGAACTTTTGTATGGGAAAAGTCATCTCCGGTGAACTTTTGTATTGGGAAAGTCATCTCCGGTGAACTTTTGTATTGGGAAAGTCATCTCCGGTGAACTTTTGTATTGGGAAAGTCATCTCCGGTGAACTTTTGTATTGGGAAAGTCATCTCCGGTGAACTTTTGTATTGGGAAAAGTCATCTCCGGTGAACTTTTGTATTGGGAAAGTCATCTCCGGTGAACTTTTGTATGGGAAAGTCATCTCCGGTGAACTTTTGTATTGGGAAAAGTCATCTCCGGTGAACTTTTGTATTGGGAAAGTCATCTCCGGTGAACTTTTGTATTGGGAAAGTCATCTCCGGTGAACTTTTGTATTGGGAAAGTCATCTCCGGTGAACTTTTGTATTGGGAAAAGTCATCTCCGGTGAACTTTTGTATTGGGAAAGTCATCTCCGGTGAACTTTTGTATGGGAAAGTCATCTCCGGTGAACTTTTGTATGGGAAAAGTCATCTCCGGTGAACTTTTGTATTGGGAAAGTCATCTCCGGTGAACTTTTGTATTGGGAAAGTCATCTCCGGTGAACTTTTGTATTGGGAAAGTCATCTCCGGTGAACTTTTGTATTGGGAAAGTCATCTCCGGTGAACTTTTGTATGGGAAAAGTCATCTCCGGTGAACTTTTGTATGGGAAAAGTCATCTCCGGTGAACTTTTGTATGGGAAAGTCATCTCCGGTGAACTTTTGTATTGGGAAAGTCATCTCCGGTGAACTTTTGTATTGGGAAAGTCATCTCCGGTGAACTTTTGTATTGGGAAAGTCATCTCCGGTGAACTTTTGTATGGGAAAGTCATCTCCGGTGAACTTTTGTATGGGAAAAGTCATCTCCGGTGAACTTTTGTATGGGAAAAGTCATCTCCGGTGAACTTTTGTATTGGGAAAGTCATCTCCGGTGAACTTTTGTATTGGGAAAGTCATGCCCGGTGAACTTTTGTATTGGGAAAGTCATCTCCGGTGAACTTTTGTATGGGAAAGTCATCTCCGGTGAACTTTTGTATGGGAAAAGTCATCTCCGGTGAACTTTTGTATGGGAAAAGTCATCTCCGGTGAACTTTTGTATTGGGAAAGTCATCTCCGGTGAACTTTTGTATTGGGAAAGTCATCTCCGGTGAACTTTTGTATGGGAAAAGTCATCTCCGGTGAACTTTTGTATTGGGAAAGTCATCTCCGGTGAACTTTTGTATGGGAAAAGTCATCTCCGGTGAACTTTTGTATGGGAAAAGTCATCTCCGGTGAACTTTTGTATTGGGAAAGTCATCTCCGGTGAACTTTTGTATTGGGAAAGTCATCTCCGGTGAACTTTTGTATGGGAAAAGTCATCTCCGGTGAACTTTTGTATTGGGAAAGTCATCTCCGGTGAACTTTTGTATGGGAAAAGTCATCTCCGGTGAACTTTTGTATTGGGAAAGTCATCTCCGGTGAACTTTTGTATTGGGAAAGTCATCTCCGGTGAACTTTTGTATTGGGAAAGTCATCTCCGGTGAACTTTTGTATGGGAAAAGTCATCTCCGGTGAACTTTTGTATTGGGAAAGTCATGCCCGGTGACCTTTTGTATGGGAAAGTCGTGCCCGGTGAACTTTTGTATTGGGAAAGTCATGCCCGGTGAACTTTTGTACTGGGAAAGTCATCTCCGGTGAACTTTTGTATGGGAAAAGTCATCTCCGGTGAACTTTTGTATTGGGAAAGTCATCTCCGGTGAACTTTTGTATTGGGAAAGTCATCTCCGGTGACCTTTTGTATGGGAAAAGTCATCTCCGGTGAACTTTTGTATTGGGAAAGTCATGCCCGGTGACCTTTTGTATGGGAAAGTCGTGCCCGGTGAACTTTTGTATTGGGAAAGTCATGCCCGGTGAACTTTTGTACTGGGAAAGTCATCTCCGGTGAACTTTTGTATTGGGAAAGTCATCTCCGGTGAAAGTCATCTCCGGTGAACTTTTGTATTGGGAAAGTCATCTCCGGTGAACTTTTGTATTGGGAAAGTCATCTCCGGTGAACTTTTGTATTGGGAAAGTCATCTCCGGTGAACTTTTGTATTGGGAAAGTCATCTCCGGTGAACTTTTGTATTGGGAAAGTCATCTCCGGTGAACTTTTGTATGGGAAAGTCATCTCCGGTGAACTTTTGTATGGGAAAAGTCATCTCCGGTGAACTTTTGTATTGGGAAAGTCATCTCCGGTGAACTTTTGTATTGGGAAAGTCATGCCCGGTGAACTTTTGTATTGGGAAAGTCATGCCCGGTGAACTTTTGTATGGGAAAAGTCATCTCCGGTGAACTTTTGTATTGGGAAAGTCATCTCCGGTGAACTTTTGTATGGGAAAAGTCATCTCCGGTGAACTTTTGTATTGGGAAAGTCATCTCCGGTGAACTTTTGTATTGGGAAAGTCATCTCCGGTGAACTTTTGTATTGGGAAAGTCATCTCCGGTGAACTTTTGTATGGGAAAAGTCATCTCCGGTGAACTTTTGTATGGGAAAAGTCATCTCCGGTGAACTTTTGTATTGGGAAAGTCATCTCCGGTGAACTTTTGTATTGGGAAATTCATCTCCGGTGAACTTTTGTATTGGGAAAGTCATCTCCGGTGAACTTTTGTATTGGGAAAGTCATCTCCGGTGAACTTTTGTATTGGGAAAGTCATCTCCGGTGAACTTTTCTATGGGAAAAGTCATCTCCGGTGAACTTTTGTATTGGGAAAGTCATCTCCGGTGAACTTTTGTATGGGAAAAGTCATCTCCGGTGAACTTTTGTATTGGGAAAGTCATTCCCGGTGAACTTTTGTATTGGGAAAGTCATGCCCGGTGAACTTTTGTATTGGGAAAGTCATGCCCGGTGAACTTTTGTATTGGGAAAGTCATCTCCGGTGAACTTTTGTATTGGGAAAGTCATCTCCGGTGAACTTTTGTATGGGAAAAGTCATCTCCGGTGAACTTTTGTATGGGAAAAGTCATCTCCGGTGAACTTTTGTATGGGAAAAGTCATCTCCGGTGAACTTTTGTATTGGGAAAGTCATGCCCGGTGAACTTTTGTATTGGGAAAGTCATGCCCGGTGAACTTTTATATTGGGAAAGTCATCTCCGGTGAACTTTTGTATTGGGAAAGTCATCTCCGGTGAACTTTTGTATGGGAAAAGTCATCTCCGGTGAACTTTTGTATTGGGAAAGTCATCTCCGGTGAACTTTTGTATGGGAAAGTCATCTCCGGTGAACTTTTGTATGGGAAAAGTCATCTCCGGTGAACTTTTGTATGGGAAAAGTCATCTCCGGTGAACTTTTGTATTGGGAAAGTCATCTCCGGTGAACTTTTGTATTGGGAAAGTCATCTCCGGTGACCTTTTGTATGGGAAAAGTCATCTCCGGTGAACTTTTGTATTTGGAAAGTCATGCCCGGTGACCTTTTGTATGGGAAAGTCGTGCCCGGTGAACTTTTGTATTGGGAAAGTCATGCCCGGTGAACTTTTGTACTGGGAAAGTCATCTCCGGTGAACTTTTGTATTGGGAAAGTCATCTCCGGTGAACTTTTGTATTGGGAAAGTCATCTCCGGTGAACTTTTGTATTGGGAAAGTCATCTCCGGTGAACTTTTGTATTGGGAAAGTCATCTCCGGTGAACTTTTGTATTGGGAAAGTCATCTCCGGTGAACTTTTGTATGGGAAAAGTCATCTCCGGTGAACTTTTGTATGGGAAAAGTCATCTCCGGTGAACTTTTGTATGGGAAAAGTCATCTCCGGTGAACTTTTGTATTGGGAAAGTCATCTCCGGTGAACTTTTGTATTGGGAAAGTCATCTCCGGTGAACTTTTGTATTGGGAAAGTCATCTCCGGTGAACTTTTGTATGGGAAAAGTCATCTCCGGTGAACTTTTGTATTGGGAAAGTCATCTCCGGTGACCTTTTGTATGGGAAAAGTCATCTCTGGTGAACTTTTGTATTGGGAAAGTCATGCCCGGTGACCTTTTGTATGGGAAAGTCGTGCCCGGTGAACTTTTGTATTGGGAAAGTCATGCCCGGTGAACTTTTGTACTGGGAAAGTCATCTCCGGTGAACTTTTGTATTGGGAAAGTCATCTCCGGTGAACTTTTGTATTGGGAAAGTCATCTCCGGTGAACTTTTGTATGGGAAAAGTCATCTCCGGTGAACTTTTGTATTGGGAAAGTCATGCCCGGTGAACTTTTGTATTGGGAAAGTCATGCCCGGTGAACTTTTGTATTGGGAAAGTCGTGCCCGGTGAACTTTTGTATTGGGAAAGTCATGCCCGGTGAACTTTTGTATTGGGAAAGTCATCTCCGGTGAACTTTTGTATTGGGAAAGTCATCTCCGGTGAACTTTTGTATGGGAAAAGTCATCTCCGGTGAACTTTTGTATTGGGAAAGTCATCTCCGGTGAACTTTTGTATGGGAAAGTCATCTCCGGTGAACTTTTGTATGGGAAAAGTCATCTCCGGTGAACTTTTGTATGGGAAAAGTCATCTCCGGTGAACTTTTGTATTGGGAAAGTCATCTCCGGTGAACTTTTGTATTGGGAAAGTCATCTCCGGTGACCTTTTGTATGGGAAAAGTCATCTCCGGTGAACTTTTGTATTTGGAAAGTCATGCCCGGTGACCTTTTGTATGGGAAAGTCGTGCCCGGTGAACTTTTGTATTGGGAAAGTCATGCCCGGTGAACTTTTGTACTGGGAAAGTCATCTCCGGTGAACTTTTGTATTGGGAAAGTCATCTCCGGTGAACTTTTGTATTGGGAAAGTCATCTCCGGTGAACTTTTGTATTGGGAAAGTCATCTCCGGTGAACTTTTGTATTGGGAAAGTCATCTCCGGTGAACTTTTGTATTGGGAAAGTCATCTCCGGTGAACTTTTGTATGGGAAAAGTCATCTCCGGTGAACTTTTGTATGGGAAAAGTCATCTCCGGTGAACTTTTGTATGGGAAAAGTCATCTCCGGTGAACTTTTGTATTGGGAAAGTCATCTCCGGTGAACTTTTGTATTGGGAAAGTCATCTCCGGTGAACTTTTGTATGGGAAAAGTCATCTCCGGTGAACTTTTGTATTGGGAAAGTCATCTCCGGTGAACTTTTGTATGGGAAAAGTCATCTCCGGTGAACTTTTGTATGGGAAAAGTCATTTCCGGTGAACTTTTGTATTGGGAAAGTCATCTCCGGTGAACTTTTGTATTGGGAAAGTCATCTCCGGTGAACTTTTGTATTGGGAAAGTCATTCCCGGTGAACTTTTGTATTGGGAAAGTCATGCCCGGTGAACCTTTGTATTGGGAAAGTCATCTCCGGTGAACTTTTGAATTGGGAAAGTCATCTCCGGTGAACTTTTGTATGGGAAAAGTCATCTCCGGTGAACTTTTGTATTGGGAAAGTCATCTCCGGTGAACTTTTGTATTGGGAAAGTCATCTCCGGTGAACTTTTGTATTGGGAAAGTCATCTCCGGTGAACTTTTGTATTGGGAAAGTCATCTCCGGTGAACTTTTGTATTGGGAAAGTCATCTCCGGTGAACTTTTGTATTGGGAAAGTCATCTCCGGTGAACTTTTGTATTGGGAAAGTCATCTCCGGTGAACTTTTGTATGGGAAAGTCATCTCCTCGGTGAACTTTTGTATGGGAAAAGTCATCTCCGGTGAACTTTTGATGGGAAAAGTCATCTCTGGTGAACTTTTGTATTGGGAAAGTCATCTCCGGTGAACTTTTGTATTGGGAAAGTCATGCCCGGTGAACTTTGTATTGGGAAAGTCATGCCCGGTGAACATTTGTATGGGAAAAGTCATCTCCGGTGAACTTTTGTATTGGGAAAGTCATCTCCGGTGAACTTTTGTAAGGGAAAAGTCATCTCCGGTGAACTTTTGTATTGGGAAAGTCATTCCCGGTGAACTTTTGTATTGGGAAAGTCATGCCGGTGAACTTTTGTATTGGGAAAGTCATCTCCGGTGAACTTTTGTATTGGGAAAGTCATCTCCGGTGAACTTTTGTATGGGAAAAGTCATCTCCGGTGAACTTTTGTATGGGAAAAGTCATCTCCGGTGAACTTTTGTATGGGAAAGTCATCTCCGGTGAACTTTTGTATGGGAAAAGTCATCTCCGGTGAACTTTTGTATTGGGAAAGTCATGCCCGGTGAACTTTTGTATTGGGAAAGTAATGCCCGGTGAACTTTTATATTGGGAAAGTCATCTCCGGTGAACTTTTGTATTGGGAAAAGTCATCTCCGGTGAACTTTTGTATGGGAAAAGTCATCTCCGGTGAACTTTTGTATTGGGAAAGTCATCTCCGGTGAACTTTTGTATGGGAAAGTCATCTCCGGTGAACTTTTGTATTGGGAAAGTCATCTCCGGTGAACTTTTGTATTGGGAAAGTCATCTCCGGTGAACTTTTGTATGGGAAAAGTCATCTCCGGTGAACTTTTGTATGGGAAAAGTCATCTCCGGTGAACTTTTGTATTGGGAAAGTCATTCCCGGTGAACTTTTGTATTGGGAAAGTCATGCCCGGTGAACTTTTGTATTGGGAAAGTCATGCTCCGGTGAACTTTTGTATGGGAAAAGTCATCTCCGGTGAACTTTTGTATGGGAAAAGTCATCTCCGGTGAACTTTTGTATTGGGAAAGTCATCTCCGGTGAACTTTTGTATTGGGAAAGTCATCTCCGGTGAACTTTTGTATTGGGAAAGTCATGCCCGGTGAACTTTTGTATTGGGAAAGTCATGCCCGGTGAACTTTTGTATGGGAAAAGTCATCTCCGGTGAACTTTTGTATTGGGAAAGTCATGCCCGGTGAACTTTTATATGGGGAAAGTCATCTCCGGTGAACTTTTGTATGGGAAAAGTCATCTCCGGTGAACTTTTGTATTGGGAAAGTCATCTCCGGTGAACTTTTGTATGGGGAAAAGTCATCTCCGGTGAACTTTTGTATGGGAAAAGTCATCTCCGGTGAACTTTTGTATTGGGAAAGTCGTGCCCGGTGAACTTTTGTATTGGGAAAGTCATGCCCGGTGAACTTTTGTATAGGAAAAGTCATCTCCGGTGAACTTTTGTATGGGAAAAGTCATCTCCGGTGAACTTTTGTATTGGGAAAGTCATGCCCGGTGAACTTTTGTATTGGGAAAGTCATGCCCGGTGAACTTTTATATTGGGAAAGTCATCTCCGGTGAACTTTTGTATTGGGAAAGTCATCTCCGGTGAACTTTTGTATTGGGAAAGTCATCTCCGGTGAACTTTTGTATTGGGAAAGTCATCTCCGGTGAACTTTTGTATTGGGAAAGTCATCTCCGGTGAACTTTTGTATGGGAAAGTCATCTCCGGTGAACTTTTGTATGGGAAAAGTCATCTCCGGTGAACTTTTGTATGGGAAAAGTCATCTCCGGTGAACTTTTGTATTGGGAAAGTCATCTCCGGTGAACTTTTGTATTGGGAAAGTCATCTCCGGTGAACTTTTGTATGGGAAAAGTCATCTCCGGTGAACTTTTGTATGGGAAAAGTCATCTCCGGTGAACTTTTGTATGGGAAAAGTCATCTCCGGTGAACTTTTGTATTGGGAAAGTCATGCCCGGTGAACTTTTGTATTGGGAAAGTCATGCCCGGTGAACTTTTATATTGGGAAAGTCATCTCCGGTGAACTTTTGTATTGGGAAAGTCATCTCCGGTGAACTTTTGTATTGGGAAAGTCATCTCCGGTGAACTTTTGTATTGGGAAAGTCATCTCCGGTGAACTTTTGTATGGGAAAGTCATCTCCGGTGAACTTTTGTATGGGAAAAGTCATCTCCGGTGAACTTTTGTATTGGGAAAAGTCATCTCCGGTGAACTTTTGTATTGGGAAAGTCATCTCCGGTGAACTTTTGTATTGGGAAAGTCATCTCCGGTGAACTTTTGTATGGGAAAAGTCATCTCCGGTGAACTTTTGTATTGGGAAAGTCATCTCCGGTGAACTTTTGTATGGGAAAAGTCATCTCCGGTGAACTTTTGTATTGGGAAAGTCATCTCCGGTGAACTTTTGTATGGGAAAAGTCATCTCCGGTGAACTTTTGTATGGGAAAAGTCATCTCCGGTGAACTTTTGTATTGGGAAAGTCATCTCCGGTGAACTTTTGTATTGGGAAAGTCATCTCCGGTGAACTTTTGTATGGGAAAAGTCATCTCCGGTGACCTTTTGTATGGGAAAAGTCATCTCCGGTGAACTTTTATATGGGAAAAGTCATCTCCGGTGACCTTTTGTATGGGAAAAGTCATCTCCGGTGACCTTTTGTATGGGAAAAGTCATCTCCGGTGAACTTTTGTATTGGGAAAGTCATGCCCGGTGAACTTTTGTATTGGGAAAGTCATGCCCGGTGAACTTTTATATTGGGAAAGTCATCTCCGGTGAACTTTTGTATTGGGAAAGTCATCTCCGGTGAACTTTTGTATTGGGAAAGTCATCTCCGGTGAACTTTTGTATGGGAAAAGTCATCTCCGGTGAACTTTTGTATGGGAAAAAGTCATCTCCGGTGATTTTTTGTATTGGGAAATTCATTTCCGGTGAACTTTTGTATTGGGAAAGTCATGCCCGGTGAACTTTTGTATTGGGAAAGTCATCTCCGGTGAACTTTTGAATTGGGAAAGTCATCTCCGGTGAACTTTTGTATGGGAAAAGTCATCTCCGGTGAACTTTTGTATGGGAAAAGTCATCTCCGGTGAACTTTTGTATGGGAAAAGTCATCTCCGGTGAACTTTTGTATTGGGAAAGTCATCTCCGGTGAACTTTTGTATTGGGAAAGTCATCTCCGGTGAACTTTTGTATGGGAAAAGTCATCTCCGGTGAACTTTTGTATTGGGAAAGTCATCTCCGGTGAACTTTTGTATGGGAAAAGTCATCTCCGGTGAACTTTTGTATTGGGAAAGTCATCTCCGGTGAACTTTTGTATTGGGAAAGTCATCTCCGGTGAACTTTTGTATTGGGAAAGTCATCTCCGGTGAACTTTTTATGGGAAAAGTCATCTCCGGTGAACTTTTGTATGGGAAAAGTCATCTCCGGTGAACTTTTGTATTGGGAAAGTCATTCCCGGTGAACTTTTGTATTGGGAAAGTCATGCCCGGTGAACTTTTGTATTGGGAAAGTCATCTCCGGTGAACTTTTGAATTGGGAAAGTCATCTCCGGTGAACTTTTGTATGGGAAAAGTCATCCCCGGTGAACTTTTGTATGGGAAAAGTCATCTCCGGTGAACTTTTGTATGGGAAAAGTCATCTCCGGTGAACTTTTGTATTGGGAAAGTCATCTCCGGTGAACTTTTGTATTGGGAAAGTCATCTCCGGTGAACTTTTGTATGGGAAAAGTCATCTCCGGTGAACTTTTGTATTGGGAAAGTCATCTCCGGTGAACTTTTGTATGGGAAAAGTCATCTCCGGTGAACTTTTGTATGGGAAAAGTCATCTCCGGTGAACTTTTGTATTGGGAAAGTCATCTCCGGTGAACTTTTGTATTGGGAAAGTCATCTCCGGTGAACTTTTGTATGGGAAAAGTCATCTCCGGTGAACTTTTGTATTGGGAAAGTCATCTCCGGTGAACTTTTATATGGGAAAAGTCATCTCCGGTGAACTTTTGTATTGGGAAAGTCATGCCCGGTGAACTTTTGTATGGGAAAAGTCATCTCCGGTGAACTTTTGTATTGGGAAAGTCATGCCCGGTGAACTTTTATATTGGGAAAGCCATCTCCGGTGAACTTTTGTATTGGGAAAGTCATCTCCGTGAACTTTTGTATGGGAAAAGTCATCTCCGGTGAACTTTTGTATTGGGAAAGTCATCTCCGGTGAACTTTTGTATGGGAAAGTCATCTCCGGTGAACTTTTGTATTGGGAAAGTCATGCCCGGTGAACTTTTGTATGGGAAAAGTCATCTCCGGTGAACTTTTGTATTGGGAAAGTCATCTCCGGTGAACTTTTGTATGGGAAAAGTCATCTCCGGTGAACTTTTGTATGGGAAAAGTCATCTCCGGTGAACTTTTGTATGGGAAAAGTCATCTCCGGTGAACTTTTGTATGGGAAAAGTCATCTCCGGTGAACTTTTGTATTGGGAAAGTCATTCCCGGTGAACTTTTGTATTGGGAAAGTCATGCCCGGTGAACTTTTGTATTGGGAAAGTCATGCCCGGTGAACTTTTGTATGGGAAAAGTCATCTCCGGTGAACTTTTGTATGGGAAAAGTCATCTCCGGTGAACTTTTGTATTGGGAAAGTCATCTCCGGTGAACTTTTGTATTGGGAAAGTCATCTCCGGTGAACTTTTGTATTGGGAAAGTCATCTCCGGTGAACTTTTGTATGGAAAGTCATCTCCGGTGAACTTTTGTATGGGAAAAGTCATCTCCGGTGAACTTTTGTATGGGAAAAGTCATCTCCGGTGAACTTTTGTATTGGGAAAGTCATCTCCGGTGAACTTTTGTATTGGGAAAGTCATCTCCGGTGAACTTTTGTATGGAAAAGTCATCTCCGGTGAACTTTTGTATTGGGAAAGTCATCTCCGGTGAACTTTTGTATGGGAAAAGTCATCTACGGTGAACTTTTGTATTGGGAAAGTCATCTCCGGTGAACTTTTGTATGGGAAAGTCATCTCCGGTGAACTTTTGTATGGGAAAAGTCATCTCCGGTGAACTTTTGTATGGGAAAAGTCATCTCCGGTGAACTTTTGTATTGGGAAAGTCATCTCCGGTGAACTTTTGTATTGGGAAAGTCATCTCCGGTGAACTTTTGTATGGGAAAAGTCATCTCCGGTGAACTTTTGTATTGGGAAAGTCATCTCCGGTGAACTTTTGTATGGGAAAAGTCATCTCCGGTGAACTTTTGTATTGGGAAAGTCATTCCCGGTGAACTTTTGTATTGGGAAAGTCATGCCCGGTGAACTTTTGTATTGGGAAAGTCATCTTCGGTGAACTTTTGTATTGGGAAAGTCATCTCCGGTGAACTTTTGTATGGGAAAAGTCATCTCCGGTGAACTTTTGTATGGGAAAAGTCATCTCCGGTGAACTTTTGTATGGGAAAAGTCATCTCCGGTGAACTTTTGTATTGGGAAAGTCATGCCCGGTGAACTTTTGTATTGGGAAAGTCATGCCCGGTGAACTTTTATATTGGGAAAGTCATCTCCGGTGAACTTTTGTATTGGGAAAGTCATCTCCGGTGAACTTTTGTATGGGAAAAGTCATCTCCGGTGAACTTTTGTATGGGAAAAGTCATCTCCGGTGAACTTTTGTATTGGGAAAGTCATCTCCGGTGAACTTTTGTATTGGGAAAGTCATCTCCGGTGACCTTTTGTATGGGAAAAGTCATCTCCGGTGAACTTTTGTATTGGGAAAGTCATGCCCGGTGACCTTTTGTATGGGAAAGTCGTGCCCGGTGAACTTTTGTATTGGGAAAGTCATGCCCGGTGAACTTTTGTACTGGGAAAGTCATCTCCGGTGAACTTTTGTATTGGGAAAGTCATCTCCGGTGAACTTTTGTATTGGGAAAGTCATCTCCGGTGAACTTTTGTATTGGGAAAGTCATCTCCGGTGAACTTTTGTATTGGGAAAGTCATCTCCGGTGACTTTTGTATGGGAAAAGTCATCTCCGGTGAACTTTTGTATGGGAAAAGTCATCTCCGGTGAACTTTTGTATGGGAAAAGTCATCTCCGGTGAACTTTTGTATTGGGAAAGTCATGCCCGGTGAACTTTTGTATTGGGAAAGTCATGCCCGGTGAACTTTTATATTGGGAAAGTCATCTCCGGTGAACTTTTGTATTGGGAAAGTCATCTCCGGTGAACTTTTGTATTGGGAAAGTCATCTCCGGTGAACTTTTGTATTGGGAAAGTCATCTCCGGTGAACTTTTGTATGGGAAAAGTCATCTCCGGTGAACTTTTGTATGGGAAAAGTCATCTCCGGTGAACTTTTGTATGGGAAAAGTCATCTCCGGTGAACTTTGTATTGGGAAAGTCATGCCCGGTGAACTTTTGTATTGGGAAAGTCATGCCCGGTGAACTTTTATATTGGGAAAGTCATCTCCGGTGAACTTTTGTATTGGGAAAGTCATCTCCGTGAACTTTTGTATGGGAAAAGTCATCTCCGGTGAACTTTTGTATTGGGAAAGTCATCTCCGGTGAACTTTTGTATGGGAAAGTCATCTCCGGTGAACTTTTGTATGGGAAAAGTCATCTCCGGTGAACTTTTGTATGGGAAAAGTCATCTCCGGTGAACTTTTGTATTGGGAAAGTCATCTCCGGTGAACTTTTGTATTGGGAAAGTCATCTCCGGTGAACTTTTGTATGGGAAAAGTCATCTCCGGTGAACTTTTGTATTGGGAAAGTCATCTCCGGTGAACTTTTGTATGGGAAAAGTCATCTCCGGTGAACTTTTGTATTGGGAAAGTCATCTCCGGTGAACTTTTGTATGGGAAAAGTCATCTCCGGTGAACTTTTGTATTGGGAAAGTCATCTCCGGTGAACTTTTGTATTGGGAAAGTCATCTCCGGTGAACTTTTGAATTGGGAAAGTCATCTCCGGTGAACTTTTGTATGGGAAAAGTCATCTCCGGTGAACTTTTGTATTGGGAAAGTCATCTCCGGTGAACTTTTGTATGGGAAAAGTCATCTCCGGTGAACTTTTGTATGGGAAAAGTCATCTCCGGTGAACTTTTGTATTGGGAAAGTCATCTCCGGTGAACTTTTGTATGGGAAAAGTCATCTCCGGTGAACTTTTGTATTGGGAAAGTCATCTCCGGTGAACTTTTGTATGGGAAAAGTCATCTCCGGTGAACTTTTGTATTGGGAAAGTCATCTCCGGTGAACTTTTGTATTGGGAAAGTCATCTCCGGTGAACTTTTGTATGGGAAAAGTCATCTCCGGTGAACTTTTGTATGGGAAAAGTCATCTCCGGTGAACTTTTGTATTGGGAAAGTCATTCCCGGTGAACTTTTGTATTGGGAAAGTCATGCCCGGTGAACTTTTGTATTGGGAAAGTCATGCCCGGTGAACTTTTGTATGGGAAAAGTCATCTCCGGTGAACTTTTGTATTGGGAAAGTCATGCCCGGTGAACTTTTATATTGGGAAAGTCATCTCCGGTGAACTTTTGTATGGGAAAAGTCATCTCCGGTGAACTTTTGTATTGGGAAAGTCATCTCCGGTGAACTTTTGTATTGGGAAAGTCATGCCCGGTGAACTTTTGTATTGGGAAAGTCATGCCCGGTGAACTTTTGTATTGGGAAAGTCATGCCCGGTGAACTTTGTATGGGAAAAGTCATCTCCGGTGAACTTTTGTATTGGGAAAGTCATCTCCGGTGAACTTTTGTATGGGAAAAGTCATCTCCGGTGAACTTTTGTATTGGGAAAGTCATCTCCGGTGAACTTTTGTATGGGAAAAGTCATCTCCGGTGAACTTTTGTATTGGGAAAGTCATGCCCGGTGAACTTTTGTATGGGAAAAGTCATCTCCGGTGAACTTTTGTATGGGAAAAGTCATCTCCGGTGAACTTTTGTATTGGGAAAGTCATCTCCGGTGAACTTTTGTATTGGGAAAGTCATCTCCGGTGAACTTTTGTATTGGGAAAGTCATGCCCGGTGAACTTTTGTATTGGGAAAGTCATGCCCGGTGAACTTTTGTATGGGAAAAGTCATCTCCGGTGAACTTTTGTATTGGGAAAGTCATGCCCGGTGAACTTTATATTGGGAAAGCCATCTCCGGTGAACTTTTGTATGGGAAAAGTCATCTCCGGTGAACTTTTGTATTGGGAAAGTCATCTCCGGTGAACTTTTGTATTGGGAAAGTCATGCCCGGTGAACTTTTGTATTGGGAAAGTCATGCCCGGTGAACTTTTGTATTGGGAAAGTCATGCCCGGTGAACTTTTGTATGGGAAAAGTCATCTCCGGTGAACTTTTGTATTGGGAAAGTCATCTCCGGTGAACTTTTGTATGGGAAAAGTCATCTCCGGTGAACTTTGGGAAAGTCATGCCCGGTGAACTTTTGTATGGGAAAAGTCATCTCCGGTGAACTTTTGTATGGGAAAAGTCATCTCCGGTGAACTTTTGTATTGGGAAAGTCATCTCCGGTGAACTTTTGTATGGGAAAAGTCATCTCCGGTGAACTTTTGTATTGGGAAAGTAATCTCCGGTGAACTTTTGTATTGGGAAAGTCATGCCCGGTGAACTTTTGTATTGGGAAAGTCATGCCCGGTGAACTTTTATATTGGGAAAGTCATCTCCGGTGAACTTTTGTATTGGGAAAGTCATCTCCGGTGAACTTTTGTATGGGAAAAGTCATCTCCGGTGAACTTTTGTATTGGGAAAGTCATCTCCGGTGAACTTTTGTATGGGAAAGTCATCTCCGGTGAACTTTTGTATGGGAAAAGTCATCTCCGGTGAACTTTTGTATGGGAAAAGTCATCTCCGGTGAACTTTTGTATTGGGAAAGTCATCTCCGGTGAACTTTTGTATTGGGAAAGTCATCTCCGGTGATCTTTTGTATGGGAAAAGTCATCTCCGGTTAACTTTGTATTGGGAAAGTCATGCCCGGTGACCTTTGGTATGGGAAAGTCGTGCCCGGTGAACTTTTGTATTGGGAAAGTCATGCCCGGTGAACTTTTGTACTGGGAAAGTCATCTCCGGTGAACTTTTGTATTGGGAAAGTCATCTCCGGTGAACTTTTGTATTGGGAAAGTCATCTCCGGTGAACTTTTGTATTGGGAAAGTCATCTCCGGTGAACTTTTGTATTGGGAAAGTCATCTCCGGTGAACTTTTGTATTGGGAAAGTCATCTCCGGTGAACTTTTGTATTGGGAAAGTCATCTCCGGTGAACTTTTGTATGGGAAAGTCATCTCCGGTGAACTTTTGTATGGGGACAAGTCATCTCCGGTGAACTTTTGTATGGGAAAAGTCATCTCCGGTGAATTTTTGTATTGGGAAAGTAATCTCCGGTGAACTTTTGTATTGGAAAGTCATGCCCGGTGAACTTTTGTATTGGGAAAGTCATACCCGGTGAACTTTTGTATGGGAAAAGTCATCTCCGGTGAACTTTTGTATTGGGAAAGTCATCTCCGGTGAACTTTTGTATGGGAAAAGTCATCTCCGGTGAACTTTTGTATTGGGAAAGTCATTCCCGGTGAATTTTTGTATTGGGAAAGTCATGCCCGGTGAACTTTTGTATTGGGAAAGTCATCTCCGGTGAACTTTTGTATTGGGAAAGTCATCTCCGGTGAACTTTTGTATGGGAAAAGTCATCTCCGGTGAACTTTTGTATGGGAAAAGTCATCTCCGGTTAACTTTTGTATGGGAAAAGTCATCTCCGGTGAACTTTTGTATGGGAAAAGTCATCTCCGGTGAACTTTTGTATTGGGAAAGTCATGCCCGGTGAACTTTTGTATTGGGAAAGTCATGCCCGGTGAACTTTTATATTGGGAAAGTCATCTCCGGTGAACTTTTGTATTGGGAAAGTCATCTCCGATGAACTTTTGTATTGGGAAAGTCATCTCCGGTGAACTTTTGTATTGGGAAAGTCATCTCCGGTGAACTTTTGTATGGGAAAGTCATCTCCGGTGAACTTTTGTATGGGAAAAGTCATCTCCGGTGAACTTTTGTATGGGAAAAGTCATCTCCGGTGAACTTTTGTATTGGGAAAGTCATCTCCGGTGAACTTTTGTATTGGGAAAGTCATCTCCGGTGAACTTTTGTATGGGAAAAGTCATCTCCGGTGAACTTTTGTATTGGGAAAGTCATCTCCGGTGAACTTTTGTATTGGGAAAGTCATGCCCGGTGAACTTTTGTATTGGGAAAGTCATCTCCGGTGAACTTTTGTATTGGGAAAGTCATCTCCGGTGAACTTTTGTATGGGAAAAGTCATCTCCGGTGAACTTTTGTATTGGGAAAGTCATCTCCGGTGAACTTTTGTATGGGAAAGTCATCTCCGGTGAACTTTTGTATGGGAAAAGTCATCTCCGGTGAACTTTTGTATGGGAAAAGTCATCTCCGGTGAACTTTTGTATTGGGAAAGTCATCTCCGGTGAACTTTTGTATTGGGAAAGTCATCTCCGGTGACCTTTTGTATGGGAAAAGTCATCTCCGGTGAACTTTTGTATTGGGAAAGTCATGCCCGGTGACCTTTTGTATGGGAAAGTCGTGCCCGGTGAACTTTTGTATTGGGAAAGTCAAGCCCGGTGAACTTTTGTACTGGGAAAGTCATCTCCGGTGAACTTTTGTATTGGGAAAGTCATCTCCGGTGAACTTTTGTATTGGGAAAGTCATCTCCGGTGAACTTTTGTATTGGGAAAGTCATCTCCGGTGAACTTTTGTATTGGGAAAGTCATCTCCGGTGAACTTTTGTATTGGGAAATTCATCTCCGGTGAACTTTTGTATGGGAAAAGTCATCTCCGGTGAACTTTTGTATGGGAAAAGTCATCTCCGGTGAACTTTTGTATGGGAAAAGTCATCTCCGGTGAACTTTTGTATTGGGAAAGTCATGCCCGGTGAACTTTTGTATTGGGAAAGTCATCTCCGGTGAACTTTTGTATGGGAAAAGTCATCTCCGGTGAACTTTTGTATTGGGAAAGTCATCTCCGGTGAACTTTTGTATGGGAAAAGTCATCTCCGGTGAACTTTTGTATTGGGAAAGTCATCTCCGGTGAACTTTTGTATTGGGAAAGTCATCTCCGGTGAACTTTTGTATTGGGAAAGTCATCTCCGGTGAACTTTTGTATGGGAAAGTCATCTCCGGTGAACTTTTGTATGGGAAAAGTCATCTCCGGTGAACTTTTGTATGGGAAAAGTCATCTCCGGTGAACTTTTGTATTGGGAAAGTCATTCCCGGTGAACTTTTGTATTGGGAAAGTCATGCCCGGTGAACTTTTGTATTGGGAAAGTCATCTCCGGTGAACTTTTGAATTGGGAAAGTCATCTCCGGTGAACTTTTGTATGGGAAAGTCATCTCCGGTGAACTTTTGTATGGGAAAAGTCATCTCCGGTGAACTTTTGTATTGGGAAAGTCATCTCCGGTGAACTTTTGTATTGGGAAAGTCATCTCCGGTAAACTTTTGTATTGGGAAAAGTCATCTCCGGTGAACTTTTGTATTGGGAAAGTCATCTCCGGTGAACTTTTGTATTGGGAAAGTCATCTCCGGTGAACTTTTGTATTGGGAAAGTCATCTCCGGTGAACTTTTGTATTGGGAAAGTCATCTCCGGTAAACTTTTGTATTGGGAAAGTCATGCCCGGTGAACTTTTGTATTGGGAAAGTCATGCCCGGTGAACTTTTGTATTGGGAAAGTCATCTCCGGTGAACTTTTGTATTGGGAAAGTCATCTCCGGTGAACTTTTGTATGGGAAAAGTCATCTCCGGTGAACTTTTGTATGGGAAAAGTCATATCCGGTGAACTTTTGTATGGGAAAAGTCATCTCCGGTGAACTTTTGTATTGGGAAAGTCATCTCCGGTGACCTTTTGTATGGGAAAAGTCATCTCCGGTTAACTTTTGTATTGGGAAAGTCATGCCCGGTGACCTTTTGTATGGGAAAGTCGTGCCCGGTGAACTTTTGTATTGGGAAAGTCATGCCCGGTGAACTTTTGTACTGGGAAAGTCATCTCCGGTGAACTTTTGTATTGGGAAAGTCATCTCCGGTGAACTTTTGTATTGGGAAAGTCATCTCCGGTGAACTTTTGTATTGGGAAAGTCATCTCCGGTGAACTTTTGTATTGGGAAAGTCATCTCCGGTGAACTTTTGTATTGGGAAAGTCATCTCCGGTGAACTTTTGTATTGGGAAAGTCATCTCCGGTGAACTTTTGTATGGGAAAGTCATCTCCGGTGAACTTTTGTATGGGACAAGTCATCTCCGGTGAACTTTTGTATGGGAAAAGTCATCTCCGGTGAATTTTTGTATTGGGAAAGTAATCTCCGGTGAACTTTTGTATTGGGAAAGTCATGCCCGGTGAACTTTTGTATTGGGAAAGTCATACCCGGTGAACTTTTGTATGGGAAAAGTCATCTCCGGTGAACTTTTGTATTGGGAAAGTCATCTCCGGTGAACTTTTGTATGGGAAAAGTCATCTCCGGTGAACTTTTGTATTGGGAAAGTCATTCCCGGTGAACTTTTGTATTGGGAAAGTCATGCCCGGTGAACTTTTGTATTGGGAAAGTCATCTCCGGTGAACTTTTGTATTGGGAAAGTCATCTCCGGTGAACTTTTGTATGGGAAAAGTCATCTCCGGTGAACTTTTGTATGGGAAAAGTCATCTCCGGTGAACTTTTGTATGGGAAAAGTCATCTCCGGTGAACTTTTGTATGGGAAAAGTCATCTCCGGTGAACTTTTGTATTGGGAAAGTCATGCCCGGTGAACTTTTGTATTGGGAAAGTCATGCCCGGTGAACTTTTATATTGGGAAAGTCATCTCCGGTGAACTTTTGTATTGGGAAAGTCATCTCCGGTGAACTTTTGTATTGGGAAAGTCATCTCCGGTGAACTTTTGTATTGGGAAAGTCATCTCCGGTGAACTTTTGTATGGGAAAGTCATCTCCGGTGAACTTTTGTATGGGAAAAGTCATCTCCGGTGAACTTTTGTATGGGAAAAGTCATCTCCGGTGAACTTTTGTATTGGGAAAGTCATCTCCGGTGAACTTTTGTATTGGGAAAGTCATCTCCGGTGAACTTTTGTATGGGAAAAGTCATCTCCGGTGAACTTTTGTATTGGGAAAGTCATCTCCGGTGAACTTTTGTATTGGGAAAGTCATGCCCGGTGAACTTTTGTATTGGGAAAGTCATGCCCGGTGAACTTTTATATTGGGAAAGTCATCTCCGGTGAACTTTTGTATTGGGAAAGTCATCTCCGGTGAACTTTTGTATGGGAAAAGTCATCTCCGGTGAACTTTTGTATTGGGAAAGTCATCTCCGGTGAACTTTTGTATGGGAAAGTCATCTCCGGTGAACTTTTGTATGGGAAAAGTCATCTCCGGTGAACTTTTGTATGGGAAAAGTCATCTCCGGTGAACTTTTGTATTGGGAAAGTCATCTCCGGTGAACTTTTGTATTGGGAAAGTCATCTCCGGTGACCTTTTGTATGGGAAAAGTCATCTCCGGTGAACTTTTGTATTGGGAAAGTCATGCCCGGTGACCTTTTGTATGGGAAAGTCGTGCCCGGTGAACTTTTGTATTGGGAAAGTCAAGCCCGGTGAACTTTTGTACTGGGAAAGTCATCTCCGGTGAACTTTTGTATTGGGAAAGTCATCTCCGGTGAACTTTTGTATTGGGAAAGTCATCTCCGGTGAACTTTTGTATTGGGAAAGTCATCTCCGGTGAACTTTTGTATTGGGAAAGTCATCTCCGGTGAACTTTTGTATTGGGAAATTCATCTCCGGTGAACTTTTGTATGGGAAAAGTCATCTCCGGTGAACTTTTGTATGGGAAAAGTCATCTCCGGTGAACTTTTGTATGGGAAAAGTCATCTCCGGTGAACTTTTGTATTGGGAAAGTCATGCCCGGTGAACTTTTGTATTGGGAAAGTCATCTCCGGTGAACTTTTGTATGGGAAAAGTCATCTCCGGTGAACTTTTGTATTGGGAAAGTCATCTCCGGTGAACTTTTGTATGGGAAAAGTCATCTCCGGTGAACTTTTGTATTGGGAAAGTCATCTCCGGTGAACTTTTGTATTGGGAAAGTCATCTCCGGTGAACTTTTGTATTGGGAAAGTCATCTCCGGTGAACTTTTGTATGGGAAAGTCATCTCCGGTGAACTTTTGTATGGGAAAAGTCATCTCCGGTGAACTTTTGTATGGGAAAAGTCATCTCCGGTGAACTTTTGTATTGGGAAAGTCATTCCCGGTGAACTTTTGTATTGGGAAAGTCATGCCCGGTGAACTTTTGTATTGGGAAAGTCATCTCCGGTGAACTTTTGAATTGGGAAAGTCATCTCCGGTGAACTTTTGTATGGGAAAGTCATCTCCGGTGAACTTTTGTATGGGAAAAGTCATCTCCGGTGAACTTTTGTATTGGGAAAGTCATCTCCGGTGAACTTTTGTATTGGGAAAGTCATCTCCGGTAAACTTTTGTATTGGGAAAAGTCATCTCCGGTGAACTTTTGTATTGGGAAAGTCATCTCCGGTGAACTTTTGTATTGGGAAAGTCATCTCCGGTGAACTTTTGTATTGGGAAAGTCATCTCCGGTGAACTTTTGTATTGGGAAAGTCATCTCCGGTAAACTTTTGTATTGGGAAAGTCATGCCCGGTGAACTTTTGTATTGGGAAAGTCATGCCCGGTGAACTTTTGTATTGGGAAAGTCATCTCCGGTGAACTTTTGTATTGGGAAAGTCATCTCCGGTGAACTTTTGTATGGGAAAAGTCATCTCCGGTGAACTTTTGTATGGGAAAAGTCATATCCGGTGAACTTTTGTATGGGAAAAGTCATCTCCGGTGAACTTTTGTATTGGGAAAGTCATGCCCGCTGAACTTTTGTATTGGGAAAGTCATGCCCGGTGAACTTTTATATTGGGAAAGTCATCTCCGGTGAACTTTTGTATTGGGAAAGTCATCTCCGGTGAACTTTTGTATTGGGAAAGTCATCTCCGGTGAACTTTTGTATTGGGAAAGTCATCTCCGGTGAACTTTTGTATTGGGAAATTCATCTCCGGTGAACTTTTGTATGGGAAAAGTCATCTCCGGTGAACTTTTGTATGGGAAAAGTCATCTCCGGTGAACTTTTGTATGGGAAAAGTCATCTCCGGTGAACTTTTGTATTGGGAAAGTCATGCCCGGTGAACTTTTGTATTGGGAAAGTCATCTCCGGTGAACTTTTGTATGGGAAAAGTCATCTCCGGTGAACTTTTGTATTGGGAAAGTCATCTCCGGTGAACTTTTGTATGGGAAAGTCATCTCCGGTGAACTTTTGTATGGGAAAAGTCATCTACGGTGAACTTTTGTATTGGGAAAGTCATCTCCGGTGAACTTTTGTATTGGGAAAGTCATCTCCGGTAAACTTTTGTATTGGGAAAAGTCATCTCCGGTGAACTTTTGTATTGGGAAAGTCATCTCCGGTGAACTTTTGTATTGGGAAAGTCATCTCCGGTGAACTTTTGTATGGGAAAAGTCATCTCCGGTGAACTTTTGTATGGGAAAAGTCATATCCGGTGAACTTTTGTATGGGAAAAGTCATCTCCGGTGAACTTTTGTATTGGGAAAGTCATGCCCGCTGAACTTTTGTATTGGGAAAGTCATGCCCGGTGAACTTTTATATTGGGAAAGTCATCTCCGGTGAACTTTTGTATTGGGAAAGTCATCTCCGGTGAACTTTTGTATGGGAAAAGTCATCTCCGGTGAACTTTTGTATTGGGAAAGTCATCTCCGGTGAACTTTTGTATGGGAAAGTCATCTCCGGTGAACTTTTGTATGGGAAAAGTCATCTCCGGTGAACTTTTGTATGGGAAAAGTCATCTCCGGTGAACTTTTGTATTGGGAAAGTCATCTCCGGTGAACTTTTGTATTGGGAAAGTCATCTCCGGTGACCTTTTGTATGGGAAAAGTCATCTCCGGTGAACTTTTGTATTGGGAAAGTCATGCCCGGTGACCTTTTGTATGGGAAAGTCGTGCCCGGTGAACTTTTGTATTGGGAAAGTCATGCCCGGTGAACTTTTGTACTGGGAAAGTCATCTCCGGTGAACTTTTGTATTGGGAAAGTCATCTCCGGTGAACTTTTGTATTGGGAAAGTCATCTCCGGTGAACTTTTGTATTGGGAAAGTCATCTCCGGTGAACTTTTGTATTGGGAAAGTCATCTCCGGTGAACTTTTGTATTGGGAAAGTCATCTCCGGTGAACTTTTGTATTGGGAAAGTCATCTCCGGTGAACTTTTGTATGGGAAAGTCATCTCCGGTGAACTTTTGTATGGGAAAAGTCATCTCCGGTGAACTTTTGTATGGGAAAAGTCATCTCCGGTGAACTTTTGTATTGGGAAAGTCATCTCCGGTGAACTTTTGTATTGGGAAAGTCATGCCCGGTGAACTTTTGTATTGGGAAAGTCATGCCCGGTGAACTTTTGTATGGGAAAAGTCATCTCCGGTGAACTTTTGTATTGGGAAATTCATCTCCGGTGAACTTTTGTATGGGAAAAGTCATCTCCGGTGAACTTTTGTATTGGGAAAGTCATTCCCGGTGAACTTTTGTATTGGGAAAGTCATGCCCGGTGAACTTTTGTATTGGGAAAGTCATCTCCGGTGAACTTTTGTATTGGGAAAGTCATCTCCGGTGAACTTTTGTATGGGAAAAGTCATCTCCGGTGAACTTTTGTATGGGAAAAGTCATCTCCGGTGAACTTTTGTATGGGAAAAGTCATCTCCGGTGAACTTTTGTATGGGAAAAGTCATCTCCGGTGAACTTTTGTATTGGGAAAGTCATGCCCGGTGAACTTTTGTATTGGGAAAGTCATGCCCGGTTAACTTTTATATTGGGAAAGTCATCTCCGGTGAACTTTTGTATTGGGAAAGTCATCTCCGGTGAACTTTTGTATTGGGAAAGTCATCTCCGGTGAACTTTTGTATGGGAAAGTCATCTCCGGTGAACTTTTGTATGGGAAAAGTCATCTCCGGTGAACTTTTGTATGGGAAAAGTCATCTCCGGTGAACTTTTGTATTGGGAAAGTCATCTCCGGTGAACTTTTGTATTGGGAAAGTCATCTCCGGTGAACTTTTGTATGGGAAAAGTCATCTCCGGTGAACTTTTGTATGGGAAAAGTCATCTCCGGTGAACTTTTGTATTGGGAAAGTCATTCCCGGTGAACTTTTGTATTGGGAAAGTCATGCCCGGTGAACTTTTGTATTGGGAAAGTCATGCCCGGTGAACTTTTGTATGGGAAAAGTCATCTCCGGTGAACTTTTGTATGGGAAAAGTCATCTCCGGTGAACTTTTGTATTGGGAAAGTCATCTCCGGTGAACTTTTGTATTGGGAAAGTCATCTCCGGTGAACTTTTGTATTGGGAAAGTCATGCCCGGTGAACTTTTGTATTGGGAAAGTCATGCCCGGTGAACTTTTGTATGGGAAAAGTCATCTCCGGTGAACTTTTGTATGGGAAAAGTCATCTCCGGTGAACTTTTGTATTGGGAAAGTCATCTCCGGTGAACTTTTGTATTGGGAAAGTCATCTCCGGTGAACTTTTGTATTGGGAAAGTCATGCCCGGTGAACTTTTGTATTGGGAAAGTCATGCCCGGTGAACTTTTGTATGGGAAAAGTCATCTCCGGTGAACTTTTGTATTGGGAAAGTCATGCCCGGTGAACTTTTATATTGGGAAAGTCATCTCCGGTGAACTTTTGTATGGGAAAAGTCATCTCCGGTGAACTTTTGTATTGGGAAAGTCATCTCCGGTGAACTTTTGTATGGGAAAAGTCATCTCCGGTGAACTTTTGTATGGGAAAAGTCATCTCCGGTGAACTTTTGTATTGGGAAAGTCGTGCCCGGTGAACTTTTGTATTGGGAAAGTCATCTCCGGTGAACTTTTGTATGGGAAAGTCATCTCCGGTGAACTTTTGTATGGGAAAAGTCATCTCCGGTGAACTTTTGTAATGGGAAAGTCATCTCCGGTGAACTTTTGTATTGGGAAAGTCATCTCCGGTGAACTTTTGTATGGGAAAAGTCATCTCCGGTGAACTTTTGTATGGGAAAAGTCATCTCCGGTGAACTTTTGTATTGGGAAAGTCATTCCCGGTGAACTTTTGTATTGGGAAAGTCATGCCCGGTGAACTTTTGTATTGGGAAAGTCATGCCCGGTGAACTTTTGTATGGGAAAAGTCATCTCCGGTGAACGTTTGTATGGGAAAAGTCATCTCCGGTGAACTTTTGTATTGGGAAAGTCATCTCCGGTGAACTTTTGTATTGGGAAAGTCATCTCCGGTGAACTTTTGTATTGGGAAAGTCATGCCCGGTGAACTTTTGTATTGGGAAAGTCATGCCCGGTGAACTTTTGTATGGGAAAAGTCATCTCCGGTGAACTTTTGTATGTGGAAAAGTCATCTCCGGTGAACTTTTGTATTGGGAAAGTCATCTCCGGTGAACTTTTGTATTGGGAAAGTCATCTCCGGTGAACTTTTGTATTGGGAAAGTCATGCCCGGTGAACTTTTGTATTGGGAAAGTCATGCCCGGTGAACTTTTGTATGGGAAAAGTCATCTCCGGTGAACTTTTGTATTGGGAAAGTCATGCCCGGTGAACTTTTATATTGGGAAAGTCATCTCCGGTGAACTTTTGTATGGGAAAAGTCATCTCCGGTGAACTTTTGTATTGGGAAAGTCATCTCCGGTGAACTTTTGTATGGGAAAAGTCATCTCCGGTGAACTTTTGTATGGGAAAAGTCATCTCCGGTGAACTTTTGTATTGGGAAAGTCGTGCCCGGTGAACTTTTGTATTGGGAAAGTCATGCCCGGTGAACTTTTGTATAGGAAAAGTCATCTCCGGTGAACTTTTGTATGGGAAAAGTCATCTCCGGTGAACTTTTGTATGGGAAAAGTCATCTCCGGTGAACTTTTGTATTGGGAAAGTCATGCCCGGTGAACTTTTGTATTGGGAAAGTCATGCCCGGTGAACTTTTATATTGGGAAAGTCATCTCCGGTGAACTTTTGTATTGAGAAAGTCATCTCCGGTGAACTTTTGTATTGGGAAAGTCATCTCCGGTGAACTTTTGTATTGGGAAAGTCATCTCCGGTGAACTTTTGTATGGGAAAGTCATCTCCGGTGAACTTTTGTATGGGAAAAGTCATCTCCGGTGAACTTTTGTATGGGAAAAGTCATCTCCGGTGAACTTTTGTATTGGGAAAGTCATCTCCGGTGAACTTTTGTATTGGGAAAGTCATCTCCGGTGAACTTTTGTATGGGAAAAGTCATCTCCGGTGAACTTTTGTATTGGGAAAGTCATCTCCGGTGAACTTTTGTATGGGAAAAGTCATCTCCGGTGAACTTTTGTATTGGGAAAGTCATCTCCGGTGAACTTTTGTATGGGAAAAGTCATCTCCGGTGAACTTTTGTATGGGAAAAGTCATCTCCGGTGAACTTTTGTATTGGGAAAGTCATCTCCGGTGAACTTTTGTATTGGGAAAGTCATCTCCGGTGAACTTTTGTATGGGAAAAGTCATCTCCGGTGACCTTTTGTATGGGAAAAGTCATCTCCGGTGAACTTTTGTATGGGAAAAGTCATCTCCGGTGAACTTTTGTATGGGAAAGTCATCTCCGGTGAACTTTTGTATGGGAAAAGTCATCTCCGGTGAACTTTTGTATGGGAAAAGTCATCTCCGGTGAACTTTTGTATTGGGAAAGTCATCTCCGGTGAACTTTTGTATTGGGAAAGTCATGCCCGGTGAACTTTTGTATTGGGAAAGTCATGCCCGGTGAACTTTTGTATGGGAAAAGTCATCTCCGGTGAACTTTTGTATTGGGAAAGTCATCTCCGGTGAACTTTTGTATGGGAAAAGTCATCTCCGGTGAACTTTTGTATTGGGAAAGTCATGCCCGGTGAACTTTTGCATTGGGAAAGTCATGCCCGGTGAACTTTTGTATTGGGAAAGTCATGCCCGGTGAACTTTTGTATGGGAAAAGTCATCTCCGGTGAACTTTTGTATTGGGAAAGTCATCTCCGGTGAACTTTTGTATGGGAAAAGTCATCTCCGGTGACCTTTTGTATGGGAAAAGTCATCTCCGGTGAACTTTTGTATTGGGAAAGTCATGCCCGGTGAACTTTTGTATTGGGAAAGTCATGCCCGGTGAACTTTTATATTGGGAAAGTCATCTCCGGTGAACTTTTGTATTGGGAAAGTCATCTCCGGTGAACTTTTGTATTGGGAAAGTCATCTCCGGTGAACTTTTGTATTGGGAAAGTCATCTCCGGTGAACTTTTGTATGGGAAAGTCATCTCCGGTGAACTTTTGTATTGGGAAAGTCATCTCCGGTGAACTTTTGTATGGGAAAAGTCATCTCCGGTGAACTTTTGTATTGGGAAAGTCATGCCCGGTGAACTTTTGTATTGGGAAAGTCATGCCCGGTGAACTTTTGTATTGGGAAAGTCATGCCCGGTGAACTTTTGTATGGGAAAAGTCATCTCCGGTGAACTTTTGTATTGGGAAAGTCATCTCCGGTGAACTTTTGTATGGGAAAAGTCATCTCCGGTGAACTTTTGTATTGGGAAAGTCATCTCCGGTGAACTTTTGTATGGGAAAAGTCATCTCCGGTGAACTTTTGTATGGGAAAAGTCATCTCCGGTGAACTTTTGTATTGGGAAAGTCATTCCCGGTGAACTTTTGTATTGGGAAAGTCATGCCCGGTGAACTTTTGTATTGGGAAAGTCATCTCCGGTGAACTTTTGTATTGGGAAAGTCATGCCCGGTGAACTTTTATATTGGGAAAGTCATCTCCGGTGAACTTTTGTATTGGGAAAGTCATCTCCGGTGAACTTTTGTATGGGAAAAGTCATCTCCGGTGAACTTTTGTATTGGGAAAGTCATCTCCGGTGAACTTTTGTATGGGAAAGTCATCTCCGGTGAACTTTTGTATGGGAAAAGTCATCTCCTGTGAACTTTTGTATGGGAAAAGTCATCTCCGGTGAACTTTTGTATTGGGAAAGTCATCTCCGGTGAACTTTTGTATTGGGAAAGTCATCTCCGGTGACCTTTTGTATGGGAAAAGTCATCTCCGGTGAACTTTTGTATTGGGAAAGTCATGCCCGGTGACCTTTTGTATGGGAAAGTCGTGCCCGGTGAACTTTTGTATTGGGAAAGTCATGCCCGGTGAACTTTTGTACTGGGAAAGTCATCTCCGGTGAACTTTTGTATTGGGAAAGTCATCTCCGGTGAACTTTTGTATTGGGAAAGTCATCTCCGGTGAACTTTTGTATTGGGAAAGTCATCTCCGGTGAACTTTTGTATTGGGAAAGTCATCTCCGGTGAACTTTTGTATTGGGAAAGTCATCTCCGGTGAACTTTTGTATTGGGAAAGTCATCTCCGGTGAACTTTTGTATGGGAAAGTCATCTCCGGTGAACTTTTGTATGGGAAAAGTCATCTCCGGTGAACTTTTGTATGGGAAAAGTCATCTCCGGTGAACTTTTGTATTGGGAAAGTCATCTCCGGTGAACTTTTGTATTGGGAAAGTCATGCCCGGTGAACTTTTGTATTGGGAAAGTCATGCCCGGTGAACTTTTGTATGGGAAAAGTCATCTCCGGTGAACTTTTGTATTGGGAAAGTCATCTCCGGTGAACTTTTGTATGGGAAAAGTCATCTCCGGTGAACTTTTGTATTGGGAAAGTCATTCCCGGTGAACTTTTGTATTGGGAAAGTCATGCCCGGTGAACTTTTGTATTGGGAAAGTCATCTCCGGTGAACTTTTGTATTGGGAAAGTCATCTCCGGTGAACTTTTGTATGGGAAAAGTCATCTCCGGTGAACTTTTGTATGGGAAAAGTCATCTCCGGTGAACTTTTGTATGGGAAAAGTCATCTCCGGTGAACTTTTGTATGGGAAAAGTCATCTCCGGTGAACTTTTGTATTGGGAAAGTCATGCCCGGTGAACTTTTGTATTGGGAAAGTCATGCCCGGTGAACTTTTATATTGGGAAAGTCATCTCCGGTGAACTTTTGTATTGGAAAAGTCATCTCCGGTGAACTTTTGTATTGGGAAAGTCATCTCCGGTGAACTTTTGTATTGGGAAAGTCATCTCCGGTGAACTTTTGTATGGGAAAGTCATCTCCGGTGAACTTTTGTATGGGAAAAGTCATCTCCGGTGAACTTTTGTATGGGAAAAGTCATCTCCGGTGAACTTTTGTATTGGGAAAGTCATCTCCGGTGAACTTTTGTATTGGGAAAGTCATCTCCGGTGAACTTTTGTATGGGAAAAGTCATCTCCGGTGAACTTTTGTATGGGAAAAGTCATCTCCGGTGAACTTTTGTATTGGGAAAGTCATTCCCGGTGAACTTTTGTATTGGGAAAGTCATGCCCGGTGAACTTTTGTATTGGGAAAGTCATGCCCGGTGAACTTTTGTATGGGAAAAGTCATCTCCGGTGAACTTTTGTATGGGAAAAGTCATCTCCGGTGAACTTTTGTATTGGGAAAGTCATCTCCGGTGAACTTTTGTATTGGGAAAGTCATCTCCGGTGAACTTTTGTATTGGGAAAGTCATGCCCGGTGAACTTTTGTATTGGGAAAGTCATGCCCGGTGAACTTTTGTATGGGAAAAGTCATCTCCGGTGAACTTTTGTATGGGAAAAGTCATCTCCGGTGAACTTTTGTATTGGAAAGTCATCTCCGGTGAACTTTTGTATTGGGAAAGTCATCTCCGGTGAACTTTTGTATTGGGAAAGTCATGCCCGGTGAACTTTTGTATTGGGAAAGTCATGCCCGGTGAACTTTTGTATGGGAAAAGTCATCTCCGGTGAACTTTTGTATTGGGAAAGTCATGCCCGGTGAAATTTTATATTGGGAAAGTCATCTCCGGTGAACTTTTGTATGGGAAAAGTCATCTCCGGTGAACTTTTGTATTGGGAAAGTCATCTCCGGTGAACTTTTGTATGGGAAAAGTCATCTCCGGTGAACTTTTGTATGGGAAAAGTCATCTCCGGTGAACTTTTGTATTGGGAAAGTCGTGCCCGGTGAACTTTTGTATTGGGAAAGTCATCTCCGGTGAACTTTTGTATGGGAAAGTCATCTCCGGTGAACTTTTGTATGGGAAAAGTCATCTCCGGTGAACTTTTGTATTGGGAAAGTCATCTCCGGTGAACTTTTGTATTGGGAAAGTCATCTCCGGTGAACTTTTGTATGGGAAAAGTCATCTCCGGTGAACTTTTGTATGGGAAAAGTCATCTCCGGTGAACTTTTGTATTGGGAAAGTCATTCCCGGTGAACTTTTGTATTGGGAAAGTCATGCCCGGTGAACTTTTGTATTGGGAAAGTCATGCCCGGTGAACTTTTTGTATGGGAAAAGTCATCTCCGGTGAACGTTTGTATGGGAAAAGTCATCTCCGGTGAACTTTTGTATTGGGAAAGTCATCTCCGGTGAACTTTTGTATTGGGAAAGTCATCTCCGGTGAACTTTTGTATTGGGAAAGTCATGCCCGGTGAACTTTTGTATTGGGAAAGTCATGCCCGGTGAACTTTTGTATGGGAAAAGTCATCTCCGGTGAACTTTTGTATGGGAAAAGTCATCTCCGGTGAACTTTTGTATTGGGAAAGTCATCTCCGGTGAACTTTTGTATTGGGAAAGTCATCTCCGGTGAACTTTTGTATTGGGAAAGTCATGCCCGGTGAACTTTTGTATTGGGAAAGTCATGCCCGGTGAACTTTTGTATGGGAAAAGTCATCTCCGGTGAACTTTTGTATTGGGAAAGTCATGCCCGGTGAACTTTTATATTGGGAAAGTCATCTCCGGTGAACTTTTGTATGGGGAAAAGTCATCTCCGGTGAACTTTTGTATTGGGAAAGTCATCTCCGGTGAACTTTTGTATGGGAAAAGTCATCTCCGGTGAACTTTTGTATGGGAAAAGTCATCTCCGGTGAACTTTTGTATTGGGAAAGTCGTGCCCGGTGAACTTTTGTATTGGGAAAGTCATGCCCGGTGAACTTTTGTATAGGAAAAGTCATCTCCGGTGAACTTTTGTATGGGAAAAGTCATCTCCGGTGAACTTTTGTATTGGGAAAGTCATCTCCGGTGAACTTTTGTATGGGAAAAGTCATCTCCGGTGAACTTTTGTATTGGGAAAGTCATCTCCGGTGAACTTTTGTATGGGAAAAGTCATCTCCGGTGAACTTTGTATGGGAAAAGTCATCTCCGGTGAACTTTTGTATTGGGAAAGTCATCTCCGGTGAACTTTTGTATTGGGAAAGTCATCTCCGGTGAACTTTTGTATGGGAAAAGTCATCTCCGGTGAACTTTTGTATGGGAAAAGTCATCTCCGGTGAACTTTTGTATGGGAAAAGTCATCTCCGGTGAACTTTTGTATTGGGAAAGTCATGCCCGGTGAACTTTTGTATTGGGAAAGTCATGCCCGGTGAACTTTTATATTGGGAAAGTCATCTCCGGTGAACTTTTGTATTGAGAAAGTCATCTCCGGTGAACTTTTGTATTGGGAAAGTCATCTCCGGTGAACTTTTGTATTGGGAAAGTCATCTCCGGTGAACTTTTGTATGGGAAAGTCATCTCCGGTGAACTTTTGTATGGGAAAAGTCATCTCCGGTGAACTTTTGTATGGGAAAAGTCATCTCCGGTGAACTTTTGTATTGGGAAAGTCATCTCCGGTGAACTTTTGTATTGGGAAAGTCATCTCCGGTGAACTTTTGTATGGGAAAAGTCATCTCCGGTGAACTTTTGTATTGGGAAAGTCATCTCCGGTGAACTTTTGTATGGGAAAAGTCATCTCCGGTGAACTTTTGTATTGGGAAAGTCATCTCCGGTGAACTTTTGTATGGGAAAAGTCATCTCCGGTGAACTTTTGTATGGGAAAAGTCATCTCCGGTGAACTTTTGTATTGGGAAAGTCATCTCCGGTGAACTTTTGTATTGGGAAAGTCATCTCCGGTGAACTTTTGTATGGGAAAAGTCATCTCCGGTGACCTTTTGTATGGGAAAAGTCATCTCCGGTGAACTTTTGTATGGGAAAGTCATCTCCGGTGACCTTTTGTATGGGAAAAGTCATCTCCGGTGACCTTTTGTATGGGAAAAGTCATCTCCGGTGAACTTTTGTATTGGGAAAGTCATGCCCGGTGAACTTTTGTATTGGGAAAGTCATGCCCGGTGAACTTTTATATTGGGAAAGTCATCTCCGGTGAACTTTTGTATTGGGAAAGTCATCTCCGGTGAACTTTTGTATTGGGAAAGTCATCTCCGGTGAACTTTTGTATTGGGAAAGTCATCTCCGGTGAACTTTTGTATGGGAAAGTCATCTCCGGTGAACTTTTGTATTGGGAAAGTCATCTCCGGTGAACTTTTGTATGGGAAAAGTCATCTCCGGTGAACTTTTGTATTGGGAAAGTCATGCCCGGTGAACTTTTGTATTGGGAAAGTCATGCCCGGTGAACTTTTGTATTGGGAAAGTCATGCCCGGTGAACTTTTGTATGGGAAAAGTCATCTCCGGTGAACTTTTGTATGGGAAAAGTCATCTCCGGTGAACTTTTGTATTGGGAAAGTCATGCCCGGTGAACTTTTGTATTGGGAAAGTCATGCCCGGTGAACTTTTATATTGGGAAAGTCATCTCCGGTGAACTTTTGTATTGAGAAAGTCATCTCCGGTGAACTTTTGTATTGGGAAAGTCATCTCCGGTGAACTTTTGTATTGGGAAAGTCATCTCCGGCGAACTTTTGTATGGGAAAGTCATCTCCGGTGAACTTTTGTATGGGAAAAGTCATCTCCGGTGAACTTTTGTATGGGAAAAGTCATCTCCGGTGAACTTTTGTATTGGGAAAGTCATCTCCGGTGAACTTTTGTATTGGGAAAGTCATCTCCGGTGAACTTTTGTATGGGAAAAGTCATCTCCGGTGAACTTTTGTATTGGGAAAGTCATCTCCGGTGAACTTTTGTATGGGAAAAGTCATCTCCGGTGAACTTTTGTATTGGGAAAGTCATCTCCGGTGAACTTTTGTATGGGAAAAGTCATCTCCGGTGAACTTTTGTATGGGAAAAGTCATCTCCGGTGAACTTTTGTATTGGGAAAGTCATCTCCGTTGAACTTTTGTATTGGAAAGTCATCTCCGGTGAACTTTTGTATGGGAAAAGTCATCTCCGGTGACCTTTTGTATGGGAAAAGTCATCTCCGGTGAACTTTTGTATGGGAAAAGTCATCTCCGGTGACCTTTTGTATGGGAAAAGTCATCTCCGGTGACCTTTTGTATGGGAAAAGTCATCTCCGGTGAACTTTTGTATTGGGAAAGTCATGCCCGGTGAACTTTTGTATTGGGAAAGTCATGCCCGGTGAACTTTTATATTGGGAAAGTCATCTCCGGTGAACTTTTGTATTGGGAAAGTCATCTCCGGTGAACTTTTGTATTGGGAAAGTCATCTCCGGTGAAATTTTGTATTGGGAAAGTCATCTCCGGTGAACTTTTGTATGGGAAAGTCATCTCCGGTGAGCTTTTGTATTGGGAAAGTCATCTTCGGTGAACTTTTGTATGGGAAAAGTCATCTCCGGTGAACTTTTGTATTGGGAAAGTCATGCCCGGTGAACTTTTGTATTGGGAAAGTCATGCCCGGTGAACTTTTGTATTGGGAAAGTCATGCCCGGTGAACTTTTGTATGGGAAAAGTCATCTCCGGTGAACTTTTGTATTGGGAAAGTCATTTCCGGTGAACTTTTGTATGGGAAAAGTCATCTCCGGTGAACTTTTGTATTGGGAAAAGTCATCTCCGGTGAACTTTTGTATGGGAAAAGTCATCTCCGGTGAACTTTTGTATGGGAAAAGTCATCTCCGGTGAACTTTTGTATTGGGAAAGTCATTCCCGGTGAACTTTTGTATTGGGAAAGTCATGCCCGGTGAACTTTTGTATTGGGAAAGTCATCTCCGGTGAACTTTTGTATTGGGAAAGTCATCTCCGGTGAACTTTTGTATGGGAAAAGTCATCTCCGGTGAACTTTTGTATGGGAAAAGTCATCTCCGGTGAACTTTTGTATTGGGAAAGTCATGCCCGGTGAACTTTTGTATTGGGAAAGTCATGCCCGGTGAACTTTTGTATTGGGAAAGTCATCTCCGGTGAACTTTTGTATGGGAAAAGTCATCTCCGGTGAATTTGGATTTGGGAAAAGTCATCTCCGGTGAACTTTTGTATTGGGAAAGTCATCTCCGGTGAACTTTTGTATGGGAAAAGTTATCTCCGGTGAACTTTTGTATGGGAAAAGTCATCTCCGGTGAACTTTTGTATTGGGAAAGTCATTCCCGGTGAACTTTTGTATTGGGAAAGTCATGCCCGGTGAACTTTTGTATTGGGAAAGTCATCTCCGGTGAACTTTTGTATTGGGAAAGTCATCTCCGGTGAACTTTTGTATTGGGAAAGTCATCTCCGGTGAACTTTTGTATTGGGAAAGTCATCTCCGGTGAACTTTTGTATGGGAAAGTCATCTCCGGTGAACTTTTGTATTGGGAAAGTCATCTCCGGTGAACTTTTGTATGGGAAAAGTCATCTCCGGTGAACTTTTGTATTGGGAAAGTCATGCCCGGTGAACTTTTGTATTGGGAAAGTCATGCCCGGTGAACTTTTGTATTGGGAAAGTCATGCCCGGTGAACTTTTGTATGGGAAAAGTCATCTCCGGTGAACTTTTGTATGGGAAAAGTCATCTCCGGTGAACTTTTGTATTGGGAAAGTCATGCCCGGTGAACTTTTGTATTGGGAAAGTCATGCCCGGTGAACTTTTATATTGGGAAAGTCATCTCCGGTGAACTTTTGTATTGAGAAAGTCATCTCCGGTGAACTTTTGTATTGGGAAAGTCATCTCCGGTGAACTTTTGTATTGGGAAAGTCATCTCCGGTGAACTTTTGTATGGGAAAGTCATCTCCGGTGAACTTTTGTATGGGAAAAGTCATCTCCGGTGAACTTTTGTATGGGAAAAGTCATCTCCGGTGAACTTTTGTATTGGGAAAGTCATGTCCGGTGAACTTTTGTATTGGGAAAGTCATCTCCGGTGAACTTTTGTATGGGAAAAGTCATCTCCGGTGAACTTTTGTATTCGGAAAGTAATCTCCGGTGAACTTTTGTATGGGAAAAGTCATCTCCGGTGAACTTTTGTATTGGGAAAGTCATCTCCGGTGAACTTTTGTATGGGAAAAGTCATCTCCGGTGAACTTTTGTATGGGAAAAGTCATCTCCGGTGACCTTTTGTATGGGAAAAGTCATCTCCGGTGACCTTTTGTATGGGAAAAGTCATCTCCGGTGAACTTTTGTATTGGGAAATTCATCTCCGGTGAACTTTTGTATGGGAAAAGTCATCTCCGGTGAACTTTTGTATGGGAAAAGTCATCTCCGGTGAACTTTTGTATTGGGAAAGTCATCTCCGGTGAACTTTTGTATGGGAAAAGTCATCTCCGGTGAACTTTTGTATGGGAAAAGTCATCTCCGGTGAACTTTTGTATTGGGAAAGTCATTCCCGGTGAACTTTTGTATTGGGAAAGTCATGCCCGGTGAACTTTTGTATTGGGAAAGTCATCTCCGGTGAACTTTTGTATTGGGAAAGTCATCTCCGGTGAACTTTTGTATGGAAAAGTCATCTCCGGTGAACTTTTGTATGGGAAAAGTCATCTCCGGTGAACTTTTGTATTGGGAAAGTCATCTCCGGTGAACTTTTGTATTGGGAAAGTCATCTCCGGTGAACTTTTGTATTGGGAAAGTCATCTCCGGTGAACTTTTGTATTGGGAAAGTCATCTCCGGTGAACTTTTGTATTGGGAAAGTCATCTCCGGTGAACTTTTGTATGGGAAAAGTCATCTCCGGTGAACTTTTGTATGGGAAAAGTCATCTCTGGTGAACTTTTGTATTGGGAAAGTCATTTCCGGTGAACTTTTGTATGGGAAAAGTCATCTCCGGTGAACTTTTGTATTGGGAAAGTCATCTCCGGTGAACTTTTGTATGGGAAAAGTCATCTCCGGTGAACTTTTGTATTGGGAAAGTCATGCCCGGTGAACTTTTGTATTGGGAAAGTCATGCCCGGTGAAGTTTTATATTGGGAAAGTCATCTCCGGTGAACTTTTGTATGGGAAAAGTCATCTCCGGTGAACTTTTGTATTGGGTAAGTCATTCCCGGTGAACTTTTGTATTGGGAAAGTCATGCCCGGTGAACTTTTGTATTGGGAAAGTCATGCCCGGTGAACTTGTGTATGGGAAAAGTCATCTCCGGTGAACTTTTGTATGGGAAAAGTCATCTCCGGTGAACTTTTGTATTGGGAAAGTCATCTCCGGTGAACTTTTGTATTGGGAAAGTCATCTCCGGTGAACTTTTGTATTGGGAAAGTCATGCCCGGTGAACTTTTGTATTGGGAAAGTCATGCCCGGTGAACTTTTGTATGGGAAAAGTCATCTCCGGTGAACTTTTGTATTGGGAAAGTCATGCCCGGTGAACTTTTATATTGGGAAAGTCATCTCCGGTGAACTTTTGTATGGGAAAAGTCATCTCCGGTGAACTTTTGTATTGGGAAAGTCATCTCCGGTGAACTTTTGTATGGGAAAAGTCATCTCCGGTGAACTTTTGTATGGGAAAAGTCATCTCCGGTGAACTTTTGTATTGGGAAAGTCGTGCCCGGTGAACTTTTGTATTGGGAAAGTCATGCCCGGTGAACTTTTGTATAGGAAAAGTCATCTCCGGTGAACTTTTGTATGGGAAAAGTCATCTCCGGTGAACTTTTGTATTGGGAATGTCATCTCCGGTGAACTTTTGTATGGGAAAAGTCATATCCGGTGAACTTTTGTATTGGGAAAGTCATCTCCGGTGAACTTTTGTATGGGAAAAGTCATCTCCGGTGAACTTTTGTATGGGAAAAGTCATCTCCGGTGAACTTTTGTATTGGGAAAGTCATCTCCGGTGAACTTTTGTATTGGGAAAGTCATCTCCGGTGAACTTTTGTATGGGAAAAGTCATCTCCGGTGAACTTTTGTATGGGAAAAGTCATCTCCGGTGAACTTTTGTATGGGAAAAGTCATCTCCGGTGAACTTTTGTATTGGGAAAGTCATGCCCGGTGAACTTTTGTATTGGGAAAGTCATGCCCGGTGAACTTTTATATTGGGAAAGTCATCTCCGGTGAACTTTTGTATTGGGAAAGTCATCTCCGGTGAACTTTTGTATTGGGAAAGTCATCTCCGGTGAACTTTTGTATTGGGAAAGTCATCTCCGGTGAACTTTTGTATGGGAAAGTCATCTCCGGTGAACTTTTGTATGGGAAAAGTCATCTCCGGTGAACTTTTGTATGGGAAAAGTCATCTCCGGTGAACTTTTGTATTGGGAAAGTCATCTCCGGTGAACTTTTGTATTGGGAAAGTCATCTCCGGTGAACTTTTGTATGGGAAAAGTCATCTCCGGTGAACTTTTGTATTGGGAAAGTCATCTCCGGTGAACTTTTGTATGGGAAAAGTCATCTCCGGTGAACTTTTGTATTGGGAAAGTCATCTCCGGTGAACTTTTGTATGGGAAAAGTCATCTCCGGTGAACTTTTGTATGGGAAAAGTCATCTCCGGTGAACTTTTGTATTGGGAAAGTCATCTCCGGTGAACTTTTGTATTGGGAAAGTCATCTCCGGTGAACTTTTGTATGGGAAAAGTCATCTCCGGTGACCTTTTGTATGGGAAAAGTCATCTCCGGTGAACTTTTGTATGGGAAAAGTCATCTCCGGTGACCTTTTGTATGGGAAAATCATCTCCGGTGACCTTTTGTATGGGAAAAGTCATCTCCGGTGAACTTTTGTATTGGGAAAGTCATGCCCGGTGAACTTTTGTATTGGGAAAGTCGTGCCCGGTGAACTTTTGTATTGGGAAAGTCATCTCCGGTGAACTTTTGTATGGAAAGTCATCTCCGGTGAACTTTTGTATGGGAAAAGTCATCTCCGGTGAACTTTTGTATGGGAAAAGTCATCTCCGGTGAACTTTTGTATTGGGAAAGTCATCTGCGGTGAACTTTTGTATTGGGAAAGTCATCTCCGGTGAACTTTTGTATTGGGAAAGTCATCTCCGGTGAACTTTTGTATGGGAAAAGTCATCTCCGGTGAACTTTTGTATGGGAAAAGTCATCTCCGGTGAACTTTTGTATTGGGAAAGTCATGCCCGGTGAACTTTTGTATTGGGAAAGTCATGCCCGGTGAACTTTTGTATGGGAAAAGTCATCTCCGGTGAACTTTTATATTGGTAAAGTCATCTCCGGTGAACTTTTGTATTGGGAAAGTCATCTCCGGTGAACTTTTGTATGGGAAAAGTCATCTCCGGTGAACTTTTGTTTGGGAAAGTCATGCCCGGTGAACTTTTGTATTGGGAAAGTCATGCTCCGGTGAACTTTTGTATTGGGAAAGTCATCCCGGTGAACTTTTGTATTGGGAAAGTCATCCTCGGTGAACTTTTGTATTGGGAAAAGTCATCTCCGGTGAACTTTTGTATTGGGAAAGTCATCTCCGGTGAACTTTTGTATGGGAAAGTCATCTCCGGTGAACTTTTGTATTGGGAAAAGTCATCTCCGGTGAACTTTTGTATGGGAAAGTCATCTCCGGTGAACTTTTGTATTGGGAAAGTCATCTCCGGTGAACTTTTGTATTGGGAAAGTCATCTCGGTGAACTTTTGTATTGGGAAAGTCATCTCCGGTGAACTTTTGTATGGGAAAGTCATCTCCGGTGAACTTTTGTATTGGGAAAGTCATCTCCGGTGAACTTTTGTATTGGGAAAGTCATCTCCGGTGAACTTTTGTATGGGAAAGTCATCTCCGGTGAACTTTTGTATTGGGAAAGTCATCTCCGGTGAACTTTTGTATTGGGAAAAGTCATCTCCGGTGACTTTGTATTGGGAAAGTCATCTCCGGTGAACTTTTGTATGGGAAAGTCATCTCCGGTGAACTTTTGTATTGGGAAAGTCATCTCCGGTGAACTTTTGTATTGGGAAAGTCATCTCCGGTGAACTTTTGTATTGGGAAAGTCATCTCCGGTAACTTTTGTATTGGGAAAGTCATCTCCGGTGAACTTTTGTATTGGGAAAGTCATCTCCGGTGAACTTTTGTATTGGGAAAGTCATCTCCGGTGAACTTTTGTATTGGGAAAGTCATCTCCGGTGAACTTTTGTATTGGGAAAGTCATCTCCGGTGAACTTTTGTATTGGGAAAGTCATCTCCGGTGAACTTTTGTATTGGGAAAGTCATCTCCGGTGAACTTTTGTATTGGGAAAGTCATCTCCGGTGAACTTTTGTATTGGGAAAGTCATCTCCGGTAAACTTTTGTATTGGGAAAAGTCATCTCCGGTGAACTTTTGTATTGGGAAAGTCATCTCCGGTGAACTTTTGTATTGGGAAAGTCATCACCGGTGAACTTTTGTATTGGGAAAGTCATCTCCGGTGAACTTTTGTATTGGGAAAGTCATCTCCGGTAACTTTTGTATTGGGAAAGTCATCTCCGGTGAACTTTTGTATTGGGAAAGTCATTGGTAAAGTCATCTCCGGTGACTTTTGTATTGGAAAGTCATCTCCGGTGAACTTTTGTATTGGGAAAGTCAGTCCGGTAAACTTTTATACTTGGGAAAAGTCATCTCCGGTGAAACTTTTGTATTGGGAAAAGTCATCCCGGTGAACTTTTGTATTGGGAAAGTCATCTCCTGTTGAGTCTCG
>NW_027412337.1:0-38846 GCF_047663935.1 Musca autumnalis
CTTTTGTATGGGAAAGTCATCTCCGGTGAACTTTTGTATGGGAAAGTCATCCCGGTGAACTTTGTATGGGAAAAGTCATCTCCGGTGAACTTTTGTATTGGGAAAGTCATCTCCGGTGAACTTTTGTATTGGGAAAGTCATCTCCGGTGAACTTTTGTATGGGAAAGTCATCTCCGGTGAACTTTTGTATTGGGAAAGTCATCTCCGGTGAACTTTTGTATGGGAAAAGTCATCTCCGGTGAACTTTTGTATTGGGAAAGTCATCTCCGGTGAACTTTTGTATTGGGAAAGTCATCTCCGGTGAACTTTTGTATGGGAAAAGTCATCTCCGGTGAACTTTTGTATTGGGAAAGTCATCTCCGGTGAACTTTTGTATGGGAAAAGTCATCTCCGGTGAACTTTTGTATTGGGAAAGTCATCTCCGGTGAACTTTTGTATGGGAAAGTCATCTCCGGTGAACTTTTGTATTGGGAAAGTCATCTCCGGTGAACTTTTGTATTGGGAAAGTCATCTCCGGTGAACTTTTGTATTGGGATAGTCATGCCCGGTGAACTTTTGTATTGGGAAAGTCATGCCCGGTGAACTTTTGTATTGGGAAAGTCATCTCCGGTGAACTTTTGTATGGGAAAAGTCATCTCCGGTGAACTTTTGTATTGGGAAAGTCAGCCCCGGTGAACTTTTGTATTGGGAAAGTCATGCCCGGTGAACTTTTGTATTGGGAAAGTCATGCCCGGTGAACTTTTGTATTGGGAAAGTCATGCCCGGTGAACTTTTGTATTGGGAAAGTCATCTCCGGTGAACTTTTGTATGGGAAAAGTCATCTCCGGTGAACTTTTGTATTGGGAAAGTCATCTCCGGTGAACTTTTGTATGGGAAAAGTCATCTCCGGTGAACTTTTGTATTGGGAAAGTCATCTAAGGTGATCTTTTGTATGGGAAAAGTCATCTCCGGTGAACTTTTGTATTGGGAAAGTCATCTCCGGTGAACTTTTGTATTGGGAAAGTCATCTCCGGTGAACTTTTGTATGGGAAAAGTCATCTCCGGTGAACTTTTGTATTGGGAAAGTCATCTCCGGTGAGCTTTTGTATGGGAAAAGTCATCTCCGGTGAACTTTTGTATTGGGAAAGTCATGCCCGGTGAACTTTTGTATTGGGAAAGTCATGCCCGGTGAACTTCTGTATTGGGAAAGTCATCTCCGGTGAACTTTTGTATTGGGAAAGTCATGCCCGGTGAACTTTTATATTGGGAAAGTCATGCCCGGTGAACTTTTGTTTTGGGAAAGTCATGCCCGGTGAACTTTTGTATTGGGAAAGTCATCTCCGGTGAACTTTTGTATTGGGAAAGTCATGCCCGGTGAACTTTTGTATTGGGAAAGTCATCTCCGGTGAACTTTTGTATTGGGAAAGTCATCTCCGGTGAACTTTTGTATTGGGAAAGTCGTGCCCGGTGAACTTTTGTATTGGGAAAGTCATGCCCGGTGAACTTTTATATTGGGAAAGTCATCTCCGGTGAACTTTTGTATTGGGAAAATCGTGCCCGGTGAACTTTTGTATTGGGAAAGTCATCTCCGGTGAACTTTTGTATGGGAAAGTCATCTCCGGTGAACTTTTGTATTGGGAAAGTCATGCCCGGTGAACTTTTGTATTGGGAAAGTCATGCCCGGTGAACTTTTGTATGGGAAAAGTCATCTCCGGTGAACTTTTGTATTGGGAAAGTCGTGCCCGGTGAACTTTTGTATTGGGAAAGTCATGCCCGGTGAACTTTTATATTGGGAAAGTCATCTCCGGTGAACTTTTGTATTGGGAAAGTCGTGCCCGGTGAACTTTTGTATTGGGAAAGTCATGCCCGGTGAACTTTTATATTGGGAAAGTCATCTCCGGTGAACTTTTGTATGGGAAAAGTCATCTCCGGTGAACTTTTGTATTGGGAAAGTCATCTCCGGTGAACTTTTGTATGGGAAAAGTCATCTCCGGTGAACTTTTGTATTGGGAAAGTCATCTCCGGTGAACTTTTGTATTGGGAAAGTCATCTCCGGTGAACTTTTGTATGGGAAAAGTCATCTCCGGTGAACTTTTGTATTGGGAAAGTCATCTCCGGTGAACTTTTGTATGGGAAAAGTCATCTCCGGTGAACTTTTGTATTGGGAAAGTCATCTCCGGTGAACTTTTGTATTGGGAAAGTCATCTCCGGTGAACTTTTGTATTGGGAAAGTCATCTCCGGTGAACTTTTGTATTGGGAAAGTCATGCCCGGTGAACTTTTGTATTGGGAAAGTCATGCCCGGTGAACTTTTATATTGGGAAAGTCATCTCCGGTGAACTTTTGTATTGGGAAAGTCATCTCCGGTGAACTTTTGTATGGGAAAAGTCATCTCCGGTGAACTTTTGTATTGGGAAAGTCATGCCCGGTGAACTTTTGTATTGGGAAAGTCATGCCCGGTGAACTTTTGTATTGGGAAAGTCATGCCCGGTGAACTTTTGTATTGGGAAAGTCATCTCCGGTGAACTTTTGTATGGGAAAAGTCATCTCCGGTGAACTTTTGTATTGGGAAAGTCATCTCCGGTGAACTTTTGTATGGGAAAGGTCATCTCCGGTGAACTTTTGTATTGGGAAAGTCATCTCCGGTGAACTTTTGTATTGGGAAAGTCATCTCCGGTGAACTTTTGTATGGGAAAAGTCATCTCCGGTGAACTTTTGTATTGGGAAAGTCATCTCCGGTGAACTTTTGTATTGGAAAGTCATCTCCGGTGAACTTTTGTATTGGGAAAGTCATCTCCGGTGAACTTTTGTATTGGGAAAGTCATCTCCGGTGAACTTTTGTATGGGAAAATCATCTCCGGTGAACTTTTGTATTGGGAAAGTCATCTCCGGTGAACTTTTGTATTGGGAAAGTCATCTCCGGTGAACTTTTGTATTGGGAAAGTCATCTCCGGTGAACTTTTGTATGGGAAAAGTCATCTCCGGTGAACTTTTGTATGGGAAAAGTCATCTCCGGTGAACTTTTGTATTGGGAAAGTCATCTCCGGTGAACTTTTGTATTGGGAAAGTCATCTCCGGTGAACTTTTGTATGGGAAAAGTCATCTCCGGTGAACTTTTGTATTGGGAAAGTCATCTCCGGTGAACTTTTGTATTGGGAAAGTCATCTCCGGTGAACTTTTGTATTGGGAAAGTCATCTCCGGTGAACTTTTGTATGGGAAAAGTCATCTCCGTGAACTTTTGTATTGGGAAAGTCATCTCCGGTGAACTTTTGTATTGGGAAAGTCATGCCCGGTGAACTTTTATATTGGGAAAGTCATGCCCGGTGAACTTTTGTATTGGGAAAGTCATGCCCGGTGAACTTTTGTATTGGGAAAGTCATGCCCGGTGAACTTTTGTATTGGGAAAGTCGTGCCCGGTGAACTTTTGTATTGGGAAAGTCATGCCCGGTGAACTTTTGTATTGGGAAAGTCATGCCCGGTGAACTTTTGTATTGGGAAAGTCATGCCCGGTGAACTTTTGTATGGGAAAAGTCATCTCCGGTGAACTTTTGTATTGGGAAAGTCATCTCCGGTGAACTTTTGTATGGGAAAAGTCATCTCCGGTGAACTTTTGTATGGGAAAAGTCATCTCCGGTGAACTTTTGTATTGGGAAAGTCATCTCCGGTGAACTTTTGTATTGGGAAAGTCATCTCCGGTGAACTTTTGTATGGTAAAAGTCATCTCCGGTGAACTTTTGTATTGGGAAAGTCATCTCCGGTGAACTTTTGTATGGGAAAAGTCATCTCCGGTGAACTTTTGTATTGGGAAAGTCATCTCCGGTGAACTTTTGTATGGGAAAAGTCATCTCCGGTGAACTTTTGTATTGGGAAAGTCATCTCCGGTCAACTTTTGTATTGGGAAAGTCATCTCCGGTGAACATTTGTATGGGAAAAGTCATCTCCGGTGAACTTTTGTATTGGGAAAAATCATCTCCGGTGAACTTTTGTATGGAAAAAGTCATCTCCGGTGAACTTTTGTATTGGGAAAGTCATGCCCGGTGAACTTTTGTATTGGGAAAGTCATGCCCGGTGAACTTTTGTATTGGGAAAGTCGTGCCCGGTGAACTTTTGTATTGGGAAAGTCATGCCCGGTGAACTTTTGTATTGGGAAAGTCATCTCCGGTGAACTTTTGTATTGGGAAAGTCATCTCCGGTAAACTTTTGTATGGGAAAAGTCATCTCCGGTGAACTTTTGTATTGGGAAAGTCATCTCCGGTGAACTTTTGTATGGGAAAAGTCATCTCCGGTGAACTTTTGTGTGGGAAAAGTCATCTCCGGTGAACTTTTGTATTGGGAAAGTCATCTCCGGTGAACTTTTGTATGGGAAAAGTCATCTCCGGTGAACTTTTGTATTGGGAAAGTCATCTCCGGTGAACTTTTGTATGGGAAAAGTCATGCCCGGTGAACTTTTGTATTGGGAAAGTCATCTCCGGTGAACTTTTGTATTGGGAAAGTCATCTCCAGTGAACTTTTGTATGGGAAAAGTCATCTCCAGTGAACTTTTGTATTGGGAAAGTCATCTCCGGTGAACTTTTGTATGGGAAAAGTCATCTCCGGTGAACTTTTGTATTGGGAAAGTCATCTCCGGTGAACTTTTGTATGGGAAAAGTCATCTCCGGTGAACTTTTGTATTGGGAAAGTCATCTCCGGTGAACTTTTGTATTGGGAAAGTCATCTCCGGTGAACTTTTGTATGGGAAAAGTCATCTCCGGTGAACTTTTGTATTGGGAAAGTCATCTCCGGTGAACTTTTGTATTGGGAAAGTCATGCCCGGTGAACTTTTGTATTGGGAAAGTCATCTCCGGTGAACTTTTATATTGGGAAAGTCATCTCCGGTGAACTTTTGTATTGGGAAAGTCGTGCCCGGTGAACTTTTGTATTGGGAAAGTCATGCCCGGTGAACTTTTATATTGGGAAAGTCATCTCCGGTGAACTTTTGTATTGGGAAAGTCGTGCCCGGTGAACTTTTGTATTGGGAAAGTCATCTCCGGTGAACTTTTGTATGGGAAAGTCATCTCCGGTGAACTTTTGTATTGGGAAAGTCATGCCCGGTGAACTTTTGTATTGGGAAAGTCATCTCCGGTGAACTTTTGTATTGGGAAAGTCATCTCCGGTGAACTTTTGTATTGGGAAAGTCATCTCCGGTGAACTTTTGTATTGGGAAAGTCATCTCCGGTGAACTTTTGTATTGGGAAAGTCATCTCCGGTGAACTTTTGTATTGGGAAAGTCATCTCCGGTGAACTTTTGTATGGGAAAAGTCATCTCCGGTGAACTTTTGTATGGGAAAAGTCATGCCCGGTGAACTTCTGTATTGGGAAAGTCATCTCCGGTGAACTTTTGTATGGGAAAAGTCATCTCCGGTGAACTTTTGTATTGGGAAAGTCATGCCCGGTGAACTTTTGTATTGGGAAAGTCATGCCCGGTGAACTTTTGTATTGGGAAAGTCATGCCCGGTGAACTTTTGTATTGGGAAAGTCGTGCCCGGTGAACTTTTGTATTGGGAAAGTCATGCCCGGTGAACTTTTGTATTGGGAAAGTCATCTCCGGTGAACTTTTGTATTGGGAAAGTCATCTCCGGTGAACTTTTGTATGGGAAAAGTCATCTCCGGTGAACTTTTGTATTGGGAAAGTCATCTCCGGTGAACTTTTGTATTGGGAAAGTCATGCCCGGTGAACTTTTGTATTGGGAAAGTCATCTCCGGTGAACTTTTGTAGTGGGAAAGTCATCTCCGGTGAACTTTTGTATGGGAAAAGTCATCTCCGGTGAACTTTTGTATTGGGAAAGTCATCTCCGGTGAACTTTTGTATGGGAAAAGTCATCTCCGGTGAACTTTTGTATTGGGAAAGTCATCTCCGGTGAACTTTTGTATGGGAAAAGTCATCTCCGGTGAACTTTTGTATTGGGAAAGTCATCTCCGGTGAACTTTTGTATTGGGAAAGTCATCACCGGTGAACTTTTGTATGGGAAAAGTCATCTCCGGTGAACTTTTGTATTGGGAAAGTCATCTCCGGTGAACTTTTGTATTGGGAAAGTCATCACCGGTGAACTTTTGTATGGGAAAAGTCATCTCCGGTGAACTTTTGTATTGGGAAAGTCATCTCCGGTGAACTTTTGTATGGGAAAAGTCATCTCCGGTGAACTTTTGTATTGGGAAAGTCATCTCCGGTGAACTTTTGTATTGGGAAAGTCATCTCCGGTGAAATTTTGTATGGGAAAAGTCATCTCCGGTGAACTTTTGTATTGGGAAAGTAATCTCCGGTGAACTTTTGTATGGGAAAAGTCATCTCCGGTGAACTTTTGTATTGGGAAAGTCATGCCCGGTGAACTTTTGTATTGGGAAAGTCATGCCCGGTGAATTTTTGTATTGGGAAAGTCATGCCCGGTGAACTTTTGTATTGGGAAAGTCGTGCCCGGTGAACTTTTGTATTGGGAAAGTCATGCCCGGTGAACTTTTGTATTGGGAAAGTCATGCCCGGTGAACTTTTGTATTGGGAAAGTCATGCCCGGTGAACTTTTGTATGGGAAAAGTCATCTCCGGCGAACTTTTGTATTGGGAAAGTCGTGCCCGGTGAACTTTTAAATTGGGAAAGTCATGCCCGGTGAACTTTTATATTGGGAAAGTCATCTCCGGTGAACTTTTGTATTGGGAAAGTCATCTCCGGTGAACTTTTGTATGGGAAAAGTCATCTCCGGTGAACTTTTGTATTGGGAAAGTCATCTCCGGTGAACTTTTGTATTGGGAAAGTCATCTCCGGTGAACTTTTGTATTGGGAAAGTCATCTCCGGTGAACTTTTGTATTGGGAAAGTCATCTCCGGTGAACTTTTGTATTGGGAAAGTCATCTCCGGTGAACTTTTGTATTGGGAAAGTCATCTCCGGTGAACTTTTGTATGGGAAAAGTCATCTCCGGTGAACTTTTGTATTGGGAAAGTCATCTCCGGTGAACTTTTGTATGGGAAAAGTCATCTCCGGTGAACTTTTGTATTGGGAAAGTCATCTCCGGTGAACTTTTGTATGGGAAAAGTCATCTCCGGTGAACTTTTGTATTGGGAAAGTCATCTCCGGTGAACTTTTGTATTGGGAAAGTCATCTCCGGTGAACTTTTGTATGGAAAAAGTCATCTCCGGTGAACTTTTGTATTGGGAAAGTCATGCCCGGTGAACTTTTGTATTGGGAAAGTCATCTCCGGTGAACTTTTGTATGGGAAAAGTCATCTCCGGTGAACTTTTGTATTGGGAAAGTCATCTCCGGTGAACTTTTGTATTGGGAAAGTCATCTCCGTTGAACTTTTGTATGGGAAAAGTCATCTCCGGTGAACTTTTGTATTGGGAAAGTCATCTCCGGTGAACTTTTGTATGGGAAAAGTCATCTCCGATGAACTTTTGTATTGGGAAAGTCATCTCCGGTGAACTTTTGTATTGGGAAAGTCATCTCCGGTGAACTTTTGTATGGGAAAAGTCATCTCCGGTGAACTTTTGTATTGGGAAAGTCATCTCCGGTGAACTTTTGTATCGGAAAAATCATCTCCGGTGAACTTTTGTATTGGTAAAGTCATCTCCGGTGAACTTTTGTATTGGGAAAGTCATCTCCGGTGAACTTTTGTATGAGAAAAGTCATCGCCGGTGAACTTTTGTATTGGGAAAGTCATCTCCGGTGAACTTTTGTATGGGAAAAGTCATCTCCGGTGAACTTTTGTATTGGGAAAGTCATCTCCGGTGAACTTTTGTATTGGGAAAGTCATGCCCGGTGAACTTTTGTATTGGGAATGTCATCTCCGGTGAACTTTTGTATGGGAAAAGTCATCTCCGGTGAACTTTTGTATTGGGAAAGTCATCTCCGGTGAACTTTTGTATGGGAAAAGTCATCTCCGGTGAACTTTTGTATTGGGAAAGTCATCTCCGGTGAACTTTTGTATGGGAAAAGTCATCTCCGGTGAACTTTTGTATTGGGAAAGTCATCTCCGGTGAACTTTTGTATGGGAAAAGTCATATCCGGTGAACTTTTGTATTGGGAAAGTCATCTCCGGTGAACTTTTGTATTGGGAAAGTCATCTCCGGTGAACTTTTGTATGGGAAAAGTCATCTCCGGTGAACTTTTGTATTGGAAAAGTCATCTCCGGTGAACTTTTGTATTGGGAAAGTCATCTCCGGTGAACTTTTGTATTGGGAAAGTCATCTCCGGTGAAATTTTGTATTGGGAAAGTCATCTCCGGTGAACTTTTGTATGGGAAAAGTCATGCCCGGTGAACTTTTGTATTGGGAAAGTCATCTCCGGTGAACTTTTGTATGGGAAAAGTCATCTCCGGTGAACTTTTGTATTGGGAAAGTCATGCCCGGTGAACTTTTGTATTGGGAAAGTCATGCCCGGTGAACTTTTGTATTGGGAAAGTCATGCCCGGTGAACTTTTGTATTGGGAAAGTCGTGCCCGGTGAACTTTTGTATTGGGAAAGTCATGCCCGGTGAACTTTTGTATTGGGAAAGTCATCTCCGGTGAACTTTTGTATTGGGAAAGTCATCTCCGGTGAACTTTTGTATGGGAAAAGTCATCTCCGGTGAACTTTTGTATTGGGAAAGTCATCTCCGGTGAACTTTTGTATGGGAAAAGTCATCTCCGGTGAACTTTTGTATGGGAAAAGTCATCTCCGGTGAACTTTTGTATTGGGAAAGTCATCTCCGGTGAACTTTTGTATGGGAAAAGTCATCTCCGGTGAACTTTTGTATTGGGAAAGTCATCTCCGGTGAACTTTTGTATGGGAAAAGTCATCTCCGGTGAACTTTTGTATTGGGAAAGTCATCTCCGGTGAACTTTTGTATTGGGAAAGTCATCTCCGGTGAACTTTTGTATGGGAAAAGTCATCTCCGGTGAACTTTTGTATTGGGAAAGTCATCTCCGGTGAACTTTTGTATTGGGAAAGTCATCTCCGGTGAACTTTTGTATGGGAAAAGTCATCTCCGGTGAACTTTTGTATTGGGAAAGTCATCTCCGGTGAACTTTTGTATTGGGAAAGTCATCTCCGGTGAACTTTTGTATGGGAAAAGTCATCTCCGGTGAACTTTTGTATTGGGAAAGTCATGCCCGGTGAACTTTTGTATTGGGAAAGTCATGCCCGGTGAACTTTTGTATTGGGAAAGTCATGCCCGGTGAACTTTTGTATTGGGAAAGTCATGCCCGGTGAACTTTTGTATGGGTTAAGTCATCTCCGGTGAACTTTTGTATGGGAAAAGTCATCTCCGGTGAACTTTTGTATTGGGAAAGTCATCTCCGGTGAACTTTTGTATTGGGAAAGTCATCTCCGGTGAACTTTTGTATTGGGAAAGTCATCTCCGGTGAACTTTTGTATGGGAAAAGTCATCTCCGGTGAACTTTCGTATTGGTAAAGTCATCTCCGGTGAACTTTTGTATGGGAAAAGTCAAAGCCTTTGAGTTGTAGACTTCGTAAAGAACGCACGCACTTTTGCACACTCGCTATAAATCTGAAACAAAACCAGTGTTATACACAACAAATCTATATACTTTCATCACGAAACTCCATAAATACAGTGTCATAAAAATAAAGTGAAAATGTCTTTCCCACAAGTGTCAAATTTGAATACTTGTAGCTAATGTTCTCTAACTATTAAATCTACGAATTTTGTGCGATGCTTCAATTGTGAAAGAATATTTCATTTCAGTCCATGTTGTTCTCTATCAGAGATCTTTTATAAGAGCATGGGAATGCAGAAAAAAAAACGGATTGGAAATGTCATGTATGCAGTCCGAGAGCAAAATCTCCCAACAACACATACATCTTTGTAAACAACAGTGAAAATGAAACAAGCCAAACAGTTGAAAATAATACACAACAACAAGTACAATCTAAACAACAAAGAGATAACGATGATAATATTGAAACTGCGAGTAAACATTTTAAAAACTATACAACAACAACTGCTGCACCACCAACAGAAAATATGTCAACACAACAAAAAGCCATCTCTGAACTAGAGAAAGGCATGATCGAAATGCAAAACTGCATAAAGCAATTAACAACAAATATAACAACTGTAACAACAAACATAACTAGTATAACAAACTTCAGTGCAGAACTAAAGGAGCACTTTGCGGATATTAATAGAAATGTAGCAACCATAACAAAACAAATAAACGAACTACAAGTGAGAGATCAACAGAAGAGTGAACAAATAAAAGAGCTGAGCGAACGAGTAGAGAAAATGGAACAAAAAGCTATTGAAAAAAACATCGAAATTGGGAATATAAACAATGAGAATCTAGAAGTGAATGATGTATTGAAGCAAATAAGTGAAAATATTGGTGTAGCTCATAGGTGTGCACGGGCATCCACTGGTGGCTGCTGTAAAATACTCTTAATTTTATTAATTCAACAAAACTCAGACGTTTATGTATTTTTTGTAATTATTATTTAATAAATAATTTCATTCACGATTTTAGATTAAAATTGTGATTTCACAATTAAAAAACAATTTAGAAAAACCATGAAAAACGACAAATGTTAAATTCTCTTATATTCTCTTAAATTCTGTTTTGCTCACCATTGGTGTAGCTATAAACAGCACTGACATAAATAGAGTCTACCGATTAAAGAGAAAAAACAAAATAATTGTCGAATTTGTTACTCTTAACAAAAAGAGGGAAGTTATGGACAAAATAAAGAGACACAGGGTAGAAATAAGGAGAACCGATGAGGAACATAACACCATTTACTACATTAATGATGAACTCACAAAACACAATAAACACCTTTTATGGCTAGTAAAGATAAAAGCCAAGGAATCAAATTGGAAATACGTATGGGTTAAAAATGGGAACATCTATGCCCGCAAAAATGAAAACTCACTATTTATTACTATACGCAACACTTCAGATATTGAAAACATAACTACAAATTAATAATTTTTCTAAAATTCACACATTTCGCAAATATAAATAAACATTCTCACTAAACCTAAACAGTTATTTCGAAAAACTTCCTACAGTATCCGCATTTAAAAAAATCTAAAAAACTTTTTATTTATTATCTTTCACATTAAAATTGCTGAAATATAGAAAACTAGCAAAGTGCCCGCTACTTCGTATGCGTTAAATATACAAAACAAATAAACAATATATAATATAGAATGGTGGAAACATTTTGTGTACTAATACGTACAACTTTAGTCCGATTTTCGTCACGCCTACACATCAAGAGCAGTCCACATTTTTTTAAATATTTTAATTGAGGTTCTCAGCGCAAATACGGCCTAACCCAACAACCGCCATCCTCATTTCCAGCTCTATCTGTTCCCCCAAAACCAATTATAGAACTATTTAGTACTTTACATGTAAATGCATAAATACGAACCTCCTCCTTAATTCCCTTCACACAATAACAAATTGTACCAAATCCTGTGTAAATCGGACGTTAAAAGCAAATGATAACAGTAATCTTAATTCCAAATCTCACGAATCCAGATCTATTCGTTCAACCAATACAAAATTGTACCACACATGGAACCATTTCGTACCCCTAAGTGTACCTAATTCCACATTTTAGGATTCGAGCGCTATAATTTCACCCAAATCCTAATTGTACAAAATGTAGTTCTTTTCGTACTCATAAGTACGAATTTCAAAAACTACTTCCATATCTCAATCCTACACTCCAACAGTAATCTTAATTCCAAATTTCTTGATTCCAACTCTATCCGTTCGCTCAAATCCAAATTGTACCAAATTTAGTACTATTTAGTACTTTTCCTACCCACAACTAAAAATTTCCAAAATTTTATCAATCCTACAATTCAACAGGTATTTTAATTCCAAACTTGAGTATGGCAGCTACATCAGATCACCGAAATCCAAATTGTACCAAATTTAGTACCATTTAGTACTTTTCGCACCCATTTCAAAACTACCTCAGTGCTATGTTCAAACAATAAGCTTAATTCCGAATTTCAGGATTCTAGATATATCCGATAACTCAAATCCAAATTTGGTACCATTTAGTACTATTCGTATCCATAGTTCGAATTTCTAAACCTACATCTATAAACACTCCAACATCAACATCACATAAATTAAAATAAAATATCCGTTCACCCAAATGCAAACTGTATCAAATTTGGTACCATTTAGTACTTTTGTACCCATGAGTACGAATTTCTACAACTACCTCAATCCTACACGCCAACAGTAATCTTAATTCCAAGTTTCAGGATTACAGCTGCATCCGATCACCGTTATCCAAATTGTACCAAATTTGATGCCATTTAGTACTTTTCGTATCCAAAGTACGAATTTCCAAACCTTCCTCTTTCAACACTCCAACAATAATTCCGAATTTCAGGATTCCAAATGTGTCCGATCACATAAATTAAAATTTGGTACCATTTAGTACTTTTCGTACCCATAACTAAAAATTTCAAAAACTTCATAAATCCTACTTACCAACAGTAATCCTAATTCCGAATCTCGGGATTCCAGCTATATCCGTTCACCCAAATCTAAATTGTACCAGATTTGGTACCATTTAGTACTTTTCGTACACATAAGTACCAATTTTCAAAACTACCTCAGTGCTATGTTCAAACAATAAGCTTAATTCCGAATTTCAGAATTCCAGATACATCCGATAACTCAAATCCAAATGTGGTACCATTTAGTACTATTCGTATCCAAAGTACGAATTTCCAAACCTACCTCTATCAACACTCCAACAGCAATTTTAATTCCGAATTTCACGATTCCAAATGTATCCCAACATTGAAATCTAAATTGTACCAAATTTAGTACTATTTAGTACTTTTCCTACCCATAACTAAAAATTTCCAAAACTTTATCAATCCTACACTCCAATAGTACTCCTTATTCCAAATCTCGGAATTTCAGCTATATCCGTTCACCCAAACCCAAATTGTACCAAATTTGGTACTATTTAGTACTATTCGTACCCAAGAGTACGAATATCCACAACTACCTCAAGCCTACACGCCAACAGTAATCTTAATTCCAAATTTCAGAATTACAGCTGCATCAGATCACCATAATCCAAATTGTACAAAGTTTAGTACCATTTAGTGCTTTTTGTTGGTCCGAATTTCCAAACCTACCTCTATCCAACACTCCAAAAGTAATCTTAATTTCGAATTTCAGGATTCCAAATGTATCTGATCACCAAAATCCAAATTGTACCAAATTTGGTACCATTTAGTACTTTTCGTTGCCATAAGTACGAATTTCCAAAAGTATACCAATCCCACACTCCAATAGTAATCTTAATTCCAAATTTCACTATTCCAGCTCTATCCGATCACTTAAATTCATATTGTACCAAATTTGGTACCATTTAGTACTTTTCGTACCCAAAAGTACGAATTTCCAAAATACCTCTATCCTACACTCCGACAGTAATCCTAATTCTAAATTTCAGGATTCCAGGTCCATCCGTTCTCCCAAATCCAAATTGTACCTTATTTGGTACTATTTAGTACCTTCCGTACCCATATGTACGAATTTCGAAAACTACCTCCATATCTCAAACCTACACTCCAACAGTAATAGTAATTCCAAATTTCAGAATTCCAACTTTATCGGTTCGCCCAAATTCACATTTTACCAAATTTAGTACTATTCGTACACATGAGTACACATTTTCAAAACCACCTCCTAATATCAACTTATCTGCTAAACCTTGATTTTCATTCCAAATTTCAAGATTTTAGCTCTGTCCGTTCACGTTATACCAAATGGTACTAAATTTAGTAACTTTTATTACTTTTCGTACACTTATAGTTCGAATTTCCAAAAACCCTTTGGTACACCTTTTTAACTCTCCATCAGTGAACCTCATTCCAAATTTCAGAATTCTAGCTCTTCGCGTTTGCCTAATACTAATGGTACCATATTTAGTACCTTTTAGTACTTTTCGTACTCGAATTTCCAAAAACCGAGCCTTATCTGACCTATTCGGACCATGAGTGACCCTCACCCAAAATTTCAAGATTCTAGCTCCAGCCGTTTAGTCTGGGCGTTGATTATCAGTCAGTCAGTCAGTGAGTCAGTGAATCAGTGAGTCAGTGAATCAGTGAGTCAGTGAGTCAGTGAGTCATCATTACTGAACTCTTTTATAAGTATAGATGAACTACAGTGAAGAAATATTAACCCGTGTTAACGACATAAATATGAACTATTTGAATTACAACATGTCGTTGATACATTTAAATATAAGGTCATTAAGGAAAAACTTCTTGGCATTCATAACCAACATTTCTAAAATAATCAATAAAATCCAGGTAATAATATTGACTGAAACTAATATTTGCGATGAAGAAAATCATTATTATTTAATCGATGGATATAACGCAATATTCCAAAATAGACAACGAAGAGGCGGTGGAATTGCAATATACATTAGAAGTGATATTCAATATGAAGACGTACAAATTGAAATGGAATCGGCAGAACTAAAACAAATTAACATTACAACAATAAATCACAAAAAAACTACAATACTACCAATATATCGACCACCAAACAAAAATAAAAAAATGTTCATACAAGAACTAGAAAATATTATAAATGGTATAAGTAAATTAAACAATTTAACCCTTTCGGTGCTTCTTTTTTGTTTTTCATCTGAAAAATATATTTTTCCAATTTTATATATACTTAAGCCCACTATATGAATAATCAAAACTAATTTTTTAACATTTTGTTTGGAAAAGTGGTTTTTGGACACTATGCCATATGGCATAGAATGTATTTAAAGGAAAAAAAAATTTCATATCCACTTTAAAATATTTTGTTGTTATTCAAACAATTGAATTACAACAAAATATGGACTAAAGCTGAAATAAACACAAAGATGAAAAAAAAAAACAAAACTAAACTATTCAAGTTTTTAATTAAATTTCATCTTATAGAAGACCAGTAGGCCTTATAGAAATGGAAGAGGTCTTCTTATAGAAGAGCAGGACATCTTCTCATAAAAGAGCAGAAGGTCCTCTCATAGAAGGGCAGGATGTCTTCTCCTGGAAGAGCAAAAGGTCGTCTCATAGAAGGACAGGATGTTTTCACATAGAAGAACAGGACGTCTTTTCATATAAGAGCAGGACGTTTGCATATAGAAGGGCAGGAGGTCTTCTTATAGAAGAGAAGGAGGACTTCTTATACAAGAGCAGGAGGTCTGCTCATAGAAGAGCAGGACGTCTTTTCATATAAGAGCAGGGCGTTTGCATATAGAAGGGCAGGAGGTCTTCTTATAGAAGAGGAGGAGGACTTCTTATACAAGAGCAGGAGCTCTGCTCATAGAAGAGCAGGGCGTCTTCTCGTAGAAGAGAAGGACTTTTGCATATAGAAGGGCATGAGGTATTCTTATAGAAGAGAAGGAGGTCTTCTTATATAAGAGCAGGAGGTCTGCTCATAGAAGAGCAGGACGTCTTCTCATAGAAGAGCAGGCGACCTTCTTATAAAAAAACCAGATGGTCTTTTCATAGAAGAGCAGGGGCCCTTATTATAGAAGAGCATAAGATTTTCTCATTGAAGACCAGGAGGTCTACTTATAGAAGACATGAAGGTTTTTCATAGAATATCTGGAGGTCTGCTATTAGAAGATTTGGGGGTCTTCACATAGAAGGTCTCTTATAGAATATCTAGAGGTCTTCTTTTAGAATATTTAAAGCAACTTATAGAAGACCTAGGGTCTTCTTATAGAAAATCTAGGGTCTTCTTATAGAAAACCTAGGGTGAACTTTTGTATGGGAAAAGTCATCTCCGGTGAACTTTTGTATTGGGAAAGTCATGCCCGGTGAACTTTTGTATTGGGAAAGTCATGCCCGGTGAACTTTTGTATTGGGAAAGTCATGCCCGGTGAACTTTTGTATTGGGAAAGTCATGCCCGGTGAACTTTTGTATGGGAAAAGTCATCTCCGGTGAACTTTTGTATGGGAAAAGTCATCTCCGGTGAACTTTTGTATTGGGAAAGTCATCTCCGGTGAACTTTTGTATTGGGAAAGTCATCTCCGGTGAACTTTTGTATTAGGAAAGTCATCTCCGGTGAACTTTTGTATGGGAAAAGTCATCTCCGGTGAACTTTCGTATTGGTAAAGTCATCTCCGGTGAACTTTTGTATGGGAAAAGTCAAAGCCTTTGAGTTGTAGACTTCGTAAAGAACGCACGCACTTTTGCACACTCGCTATAAATCTGAAACAAAACCAGTGTTATACACAACAAATCTATATACTTTCATCACGAAACTCCATAAATACAGTGTCATAAAAATAAAGTGAAAATGTCTTTCCCACAAGTGTCAAATTTGAATACTTGTAGCCAATGTTCTCTAACTATTAAATCTACGAATTTTGTGCGATGCTTCAATTGTGAAAGAATATTTCATTTCAGTCCATGTTGTTCTCTATCAGAGATCTTTTATAAGAGCATGGGAATGCAGAAAAAAACGGATTGGAAATGTCATGTATGCAGTCCGAGAGCAAAATCTCCCAACAACACATACATCTTTGTAAACAACAGTGAAAATGAAACAAGCCAAACAGTTGAAAATAATACACAACAACAAGTACAATCTAAACAACAAAGAGATAACGATGATAATATTGAAACTGCGAGTAAACGTTTTAAAAACTATACAACAACAACTGCTGCACCACCAACAGAAAATATGTCAACACAACAAAAAGCCATCTCTGAACTAGAGAAAGGCATGATCGAAATGCAAAACTGCATAAAGCAATTAACAACAAATATAACAACTGTAACAACAAACATAACTAGTATAACAAACTTCAGTGCAGAACTAAAGGAGCACTTTGCGGATATTAATAGAAATGTAGCAACCATAACAAAACAAATAAACGAACTACAAGTGAGAGATCAACAGAAGAGTGAACAAATAAAAGAGCTGAGCGAACGAGTAGAGAAAATGGAACAAAAAGCTATTAAAAAAAATAAAGAAATTGGGAATATAAACAATGAGAATATAGAAGTGAATGATGTATTGAAGCAAATAAGTGAAAATATTGGTGTAGCTATAAACAGCACTGACATAAATAGAGTCTACCGATTAAAGAGAAAAAACAAAATAATTGTCGAATTTGTTACTCTTAACAAAAAGAGGGAAGTTATGGACAAAATAAAGAGACACAGGGTAGAAATAAGGAGAACCGATGAGGAACATAACACCATTTACTACATTAATGATGAACTCACAAAACACAATAAACACCTTTTATGGCTAGTAAAGATAAAAGCCAAGGAATCAAATTGGAAATACGTATGGGTTAAAAATGGGAACATCTATGCCCGCAAAAATGAAAACTCACTATTTATTACTATACGCAACACTTCAGATATTGAAAACATAACTACAAATTAATAATTTTTCTAAAATTCACACATTTCGCAAATATAAATAAACATTCTCACTAAACCTAAACAGTTATTTCGAAAAACTTCCTACAGTATCCGCATTTAAAAAAATCTAAAAAACTTTTTATTTATTATCTTTCACATTAAAATTGCTGAAATATAGAAAACTAGCAAAGTGCCCGCTACTTCGTATGCGTTAAATATACAAAACAAATAAACAATATATAATATAGAATGGTGGAAACATTTTGTGTACTAATACGTACAACTTTAGTCCGATTTTCGTCACGCCTACACATCAAGAGCAGTCCACATTTTTTTAAATATTTTAATTGAGGTTCTCAGCGCAAATACGGCCTAACCCAACAACCGCCATCCTCATTTCCAGCTCTATCTGTTCCCCCAAAACCAATTATAGAACTATTTAGTACTTTACATGTAAATGCATAAATACGAACCTCCTCCTTAATTCCCTTCACACAATAACAAATTGTACCAAATCCTGTGTAAATCGGACGTTAAAAGCAAATGATAACAGTAATCTTAATTCCAAATCTCACGAATCCAGATCTATTCGTTCAACCAATACAAAATTGTACCACACATGGAACCATTTCGTATCCCTAAGTGTACCTAATTCCACATTTTAGGATTCGAGCGCTATAATTTCACCCAAATCCTAATTGTACAAAATGTAGTTCTTTTCGTACTCATAAGTACGAATTTCAAAAACTACTTCCATATCTCAATCCTACACTCCAACAGTAATCTTAATTCCAAATTTCTTGATTCCAACTCTATCCGTTCGCTCAAATCCAAATTGTACCAAATTTAGTACTATTTAGTACTTTTCCTACCCACAACTAAAAATTTCCAAAATTTTATCAATCCTACAATTCAACAGGTATTTTAATTCCAAACTTGAGTATGGCAGCTACATCAGATCACCGAAATCCAAATTGTACCAAATTTAGTACCATTTAGTACTTTTCGCACCCATTTCAAAACTACCTCAGTGCTATGTTCAAACAATAAGCTTAATTCCGAATTTTAGGATTCTAGATATATCCGATAACTCAAATCCAAATTTGGTACCATTTAGTACTATTCGTATCCATAGTTCGAATTTCTAAAACCTACATCTATAAACACTCCAACATCAACATCACATAAATTAAAATAAAATATCCGTTCACCCAAATGCAAACTGTATCAAATTTGGTACCATTTAGTACTTTTGTACCCATGAGTACGAATTTCTACAACTACCTCAATCCTACACGCCAACAGTAATCTTAATTCCAAGTTTCAGGATTACAGCTGCATCCGATCACCGTTATCCAAATTGTACCAAATTTGATGCCATTTAGTACTTTTCGTATCCAAAGTACGAATTTCCAACCTTCCTCTTTCAACACTCCAACAATAATTCCGAATTTCAGGATTCCAAATGTGTCGATCACATAAATTAAAATTTGGTACCATTTAGTACTTTTCGTACCCATAACTAAAAATTTCAAAAACTTCATAAATCCTACTTACCAACAGTAATCCTAATTCCGAATCTCGGGATTCCCAGCTATATCCGTTCACCCAAATCTAAATTGTACCAGATTTGGTACCATTTAGTACTTTTCGTACACATAAGTGCCAATTTTCAAAACTACCTCAGTGCTATGTTCAAACAATAAGCTTAATTCCGAATTTCAGAATTCCAGATACATCCGATAACTCAAATCCAAATGTGGTACATTTAGTACTATTCGTATCCAAAGTACGAATTTCCAAACCTACCTCTATCAACACTCCAACAGCAATTTTAATTCCGAATTTCACGATTCCAAATGTATCCCAACATTGAAATCTAAATTGTACCAAATTTTAGTACTATTTAGTACTTTTCCTACCCATAACTAAAAATTTCCAAAACTTTATCAATCCTACACTCCAATAGTACTCCTTATTCCAAATCTCGGAATTTCAGCTATATCCGTTCACCCAAACCCAAATTGTACCAAATTTGGTACTATTTAGTACTATTCGTACCCAAGAGTACGAATATCCACAACTACCTCAAGCCTACACGCCAACAGTAATCTTAATTCCAAATTTCAGAATTACAGCTGCATCAGATCACCATAATCCAAATTGTACAAAGTTTAGTACCATTTAGTGCTTTTTGTTGGTCCGAATTTCCAAACCTACCTCTATCCAACACTCCAAAAGTAATCTTAATTTCGAATTTCAGGATTCCAAATGTATCTGATCACCAAAATCCAAATTGTACCAAATTTGGTACCATTTAGTACTTTTCGTTGCCATAAGTACGAATTTCCAAAAGTATACCAATCCCACACTCCAATAGTAATCTTAATTCCAAATTTCACTATTCCAGCTCTATCCGATCACTTAAATTCATATTGTACCAAATTTGGTACCATTTAGTACTTTTCGTACCCAAAAGTACGAATTTCCAAAATACCTCTATCCTACACTCCGATAGTGTTGGGCAATCTCGTTCATTAAGCGGATCGATCTTTTTTCATTCCGTTCACCAAAAAGATCCGGATCTTTCACTTCGTTCGTTGGCTCTTTTTCGTTCAACAATACATTTGACTGTGTTATTTTCTTTTGAAGTCGTTCGTTCTCTGCTGCATATGACTCCGTCGTTCTTTTCACCGAATCGTTCTTTTGAAAATGTTCGTTCACGAATGACACATTGTGTATTGTGTGCTAATGGGGGTGGTTTTGTTTCTGGATTTGATATGAAAGAACAGATGAACGAATGATGCAAAGAAAGATAATGACCGAGATGTGCTGTTACTGAGCGAGAGTAGCTCTCTGAATCATTGTTTGTTTTGTGTGGAAATTTGTGCTGCTTGACTGCAAAACCAATGCATTTGTTTTTTTTTGCTTGCTTGTGTGCTTGTGTGTATGCAAAGCTAATGGTGGTGGTTTTGTTTTGTAAGGAGCAATGACTCGGTCATCGGGGATCTAAATGAACGATATAAAAGAATGAGCTGGATACGGATCCGTTCGTTCTTTTCACGGAATCGTTCCTTTGAACCGGTTCGTTCATGAACGACACAACTCTACACTCCGACAGTAATCCTAATTCTAAATTTCAGGATTCCAGGTCCATCCGTTCTCCCAAATCCAAATTGTACCTTATTTGGTACTATTTAGTACCTTCCGTACCCATATGTACGAATTTCGAAAACTACCTCCATATCTCAAACCTACACTCCAACAGTAATAGTAATTCCAAATTTCAGAATTCCAACTTTATCGGTTCGCCCAAATTCACATTTTACCAAATTTAGTACTATTTAGTACTATTCGTACACATGAGTACACATTTTCAAAACCACCTCCTAATATCAACTTATCTGCTAAACCTTGATTTTCATTCCAAATTTCAAGATTTTAGCTCTGTCCGTTCACGTTATACCAAATGGTACTAAATTTAGTAACTTTTATTACTTTTCGTACACTTATAGTTCGAATTTCCAAAAACCCTTTGGTACACCTTTTTAACTCTCCATCAGTGAACCTCATTCCAAATTTCAGAATTCTAGCTCTTCGCGTTTGCCTAATACTAATGGTACCATATTTAGTACCTTTTAGTACTTTTCGTACTCGAATTTCCAAAAACCGAGCCTTATCTGACCTATTCGGACCATGAGTGACCCTCACCCAAAATTTCAAGATTCTAGCTCCAGCCGTTTAGTCTGGGCGTTGATTATCAGTCAGTCAGTCAGTCAGTGAATCAGTGAGTCATCATTACTGAACTCTTTTATAAGTATAGATGAACTACAGTGAAGAAATATTAACCCGTGTTAACGACATAAATATGAACTATTTGAATTACAACATGTCGTTGATACATTTAAATATAAGGTCATTAAGGAAAAACTTCTTGGCATTCATAACCAACATTTCTAAAATAATCAATAAAATCCAGGTAATAATATTGACTGAAACTAATATTTGCGATGAAGAAAATCATTATTATTTAATCGATGGATATAACGCAATATTCCAAAATAGACAACGAAGAGGCGGTGGAATTGCAATATACATTAGAAGTGATATTCAAGAAGACGTACAAATTGAAATGGAATCGGCAGAACTAAAACAAATTAACATTACAACAATAAATCACAAAAAAACTACAATACTACCAATATATCGACCACCAAACAAAAATAAAAAAATGTTCATACAAGAACTAGAAAATATTATAAATGGTATAAGTAAATTAAACAATTTAATTGTAGTGGGTGATATAAATATCGATCTACTAAAGCACAATAATACAACAATAAAATACTTGAACATGCTGTCTTCCTACGGCCTGCTCAGCATGATCAATAAAGTAACCAGAGAAGATAAAACCAATCAATCGAATTCATGCATAGACCACTTATTTTCCAGATGGAACAAACAAATTTGCTATGCCCATGCGGCAATAATAAAAATAGATGTATCAGATCATTTTGCCATATTTGGTGGTATAAATGAAACCATGAAACCAAACCATTCATCGAATCATAAACAAAACACACAAAACAGAAAAATCCCCATTCTAAACAACTCTAAAGTTAACCAACAAATAAACACCACAAATTGGGAACAAATAATAAACACATCAAGCAATACAAATGATATGTTTAACAACATTTTTCAAACATTCAACAATATATACAAAAACTCAATAATTCAACAAAATAAACTTAAAAAAAGGAATCCATTTCCATGGCTCAATGATCATATCCTAAGATGTTGCAACATTACAGACAAGCTATACAAAAAGTGGTCACAAAACAAAAATAATAAAACAAATGAAAAAATTTACAAAAATTTCAACAATAGCTTAAATAAAAAAATCATTAAAGCCAAAAACGACTATTATCATCAACAATTCTTGTTAAACCGAACGAACATACGAGGCACTTGGCAACTTTTTTTTTTTTTTTTTTATTTTTTTTTATTTTTTTATTAAGTCTATAGATAATACATGTATCCTTACAGACTAAAAATATACATATATACAATTACGATTGGATGGAAGTGTTATGTATTAAGATGTAATATTATTTTCCGCTTTAAAGCATCTTTATTTTCAGACAGATCGATCTGATTATAAAATTTATTGAATTGCAAAAGAAACTTATTAATCAAATTACTGGCAAAAAAACGGAAAATCTAGACGGCTCAATCAAAAAACATTTTAAAAGTGAATCGCTAACGGAAATAACACAGAACTTCGCAAATAAATTCAATGAAAATGTGCTAAAAATTATACACTCGTGCTCTATTGTCTCCCTAACTACAAATTCAGCAAATACTCTAAACAATTCAATGTATATGGAGCTCGCAAGCGAAAATGAAATAAATAACATCTTAAAGACATTGAATCCAAGAAAAAGTGCGGGAATAGACAATATCCGATCTGTAGATCTGAAACAAAACGCAAACTTATTAACACCAGTAATAACAAAACTGATCAATAGCAGTATTTATGAAGCATCAATACCAAATATAATGAAACAATCCATCATAAGACCAATTCATAAAAGTGGCGACAAATCAGACTACAACAATTATCGACCGATAGCAATACTACCAGTGCTCGAAAAGGTGCTTGAAGAAATTATAGTAAGGAGATTAAATAGCTTTCTAAGAAAGTATAATATCATAAATAAACAACAATTTGGTTTTCAAAAAGGAAAAAACATAAACCAGCTCCTAGGCTACTTTACCAATCATATCAATGAATCCCTGAATCAGAATAACAACTGTCTGGCATTATTCATAGATTTTAGCAAGGCCTTTGATACATTGCCTCATTCAAAACTGATTGAAACGCTTGAAAGGATCGGTATCAGAGGACAAACATTAAGATGGTTCACAGACTATCTTCAATCTAGATCTTACTGTGTTAAAGTCTGGGATACAACTAGTATGTCTGTGAATGCTTCCTATGGCGTACCGCAAGGCTCTAAATTGGGACCAATTCTCTACATAATTTATACAAATGAAATGGTAAATCTACTAAAAAATAGTACCACATTCACATATGCTGATGACACAGCTGTTATAGTAAGTCACAAATCACTGAATACGGCGGAAGAAACACTACAGAACGAATTGAATGTAATCACTAGATGGTGTCACGATAGTGGCCTGATAATAAACGCATCAAAAACTAAAATAATGCACTTCCGACCAAGAAGTAAACCGAAACAAAACATCCGAATCATATATCACGATACAAAATGCCTACATACCAATCACAACCAAATTAATCAACAGAGCAATGATAAATGCAACGCAAAACTAGAACTTGTGGAAAGTTACAAATATCTCGGAGTCTATCTAGATGACCATTTCAAATGGAAAGTTCACACCCAGCATCTCCAGAAGAAACTAAGGCAATCGTCATACGCACTTTACCATCTCGGCAACAGCGCGCCTTTCTATGTGATTAAACAAGCATACTTTTCGTTAGTCGAATCACATCTTAGGCACGGGATCACAGCTTGGGGAAATGCGAGATGTTGTCGACTACTCCAAACTGCACAAAATCGGATAGTTAAACTCATACATAAGAAATTGGAAAAAAACACACAACAATATAACCTACGAAATACTGCACATGGAAACTCAATAAAAGCAATACTCAAGAAACTCGAAATACTAAATATAAAGGAACTTTACTCTACTACAATAGTAAAAGAATTCATGGACGATGGAAACATGGCTAAGAAAATAGCACACAACCAAAATACTCGAAGAAGAGCAGAAGAAAAATTCGTTGTCCCGAACTTTAAAAACGATTACGGGAAATATTCACTCTCTGTCGCACTGCCCAATACGTTGAATGAACTACCAAAAGAAGTAATAAAGGAAAGAAATAAGAATAATAGAATTAAGTTAATGAAAAAACATTACATAACAAGTTATTAAAAAATTAAAAAATTAGACAATGTTTAGATCTGAAGTCTACAGCAAGTCTTTTTTATTCAATCAATGAACAATCATTATAGATATTATACCCACACACAAGCTAATTAAAGCTTCGTGGGGTTTACCATTTAATGAATTGTAAAACTGATATTTTTTGAATCAATGAACTTTTGTATGGGAAAAGTCATCTCCGGTGAACTTTTGTATTGGGAAAGTCATCTCCGGTGAACTTTTGTATTGGGAAAGTCATCTCCGGTGAACTTTTGTATGGGAAAAGTCATCTCCGGTGAACTTTTGTATTGGGAAAGTCATCTCCGGTGAACTTTTGTATTGGGAATGTCATCTCCGGTGAACTTTTGTATGGGAAAAGTCATCTCCGGTGAACTTTTGTATTGGGAAAGTCATCTCCGGTGAACTTTTGTATGGGAAAAGTCATCTCCGGTGAACTTTTGTATGGGAAAAGTCATCTCCGGTGAACTTTTGTATTGGGAAAGTCATCTCCGGTGAACTTTTGTATTGGGAAAGTCATGCCCGGTGAACTTTTGTATGGGAAAAGTCATCTCCGGTGAACTTTTGTATGGGAAAAGTCATCTCCGGTGAACTTTTGTATTGGGAAAGTCATCTCCGGTGAACTTTTGTATTAGGAAAGTCATCTCCGGTGAACTTTTATATTGGGAAAGTCATGCCCGGTGAACTTTTGTATTGGGAAAGTCATCTCCGGTGAACTTTTGTATTGGGAAAGTCATGCCCGGTGAACTTTTGTATTGGGAAAGTCATCTCCGGTGAACTTTTGTATGGGAAAGTCATCTCCGGTGAACTTTTGTATTGGGAAAGTCATCTCCGGTGAACTTTTGTATTGGGAAAGTCATGCCCGGTGAACTTTTATAGTGGGAAAGTCATGCCCGGTGAACTTTTGTATTGGGAAAGTCATCTCCGGTGAACTTTTGTATTGGGAAAGTCATGCCCGGTGAACTTTTGTATTGGGAAGGTCATCTCCGGTGAACTTTTGTATTGGGAAAGTCATCTCCGGTGAACTTTTGTATTGGGATAGTCGTGCCCGGTGAACTTTTGTATTGGGAAAGTCATGCCCGGTGAACTTTTATATTGGGAAAGTCATCTCCGGTGAACTTTTGTATTGGGAAAGTCGTGCCCGGTGAACTTTTGTATTGGGAAAGTCATCTCCGGTGAACTTTTGTATTGGGAAAGTCATCTCCGGTGAACTTTTGTATGGGAAAAGTCATCTCCGGTGAACTTTTGTATTGGGAAAGTCATCTCCGGTGAACTCTTGTATTGGGAAAGTCATCTCCGGTGAACTTTTGTATTGGGAAAGTCATCTCCGGTGAACTTTTGTATGGGAAAAGTCATCTCCGGTGAACTTTTGTATTGGGAAAGTCATCTCCGGTGAACTTTTGTATGGGAAAAGTCATCTCCGGTGAACTTTTGTATGGGAAAAGTCATCTCCGGTGAACTTTTGTATTGGGAAAGTCATCTCCGGTGAACTTTTGTATTGGGAAAGTCATCTCCGGTGAACTTTTGTATTGGGAAAGTCATCTCCGGTGAATTTTTGTATGGGAAAAGTCATCTCCGGTGAACTTTTGTATTGGGAAAGTCATCTCCGGTGAACTTTTGTATTGGGAAAGTCATCTCCGGTGAACTTTTGTATGGGAAAAGTCATCTCCGGTGAACTTTTGTATTGGGAAAGTCATCTCCGGTGAACTTTTGTATGGGAAAAGTCATCTCCGGTGAACTTTTGTATGGGAAAAGTCATCTCCGGTGAACTTTTGTATTGGGAAAGTCATCTCCGGTGAACTTTTGTATGGGGAAAGTCATCTCCGGTGAACTTTTGTATTGGTAAAGTCATCTCCGGTGAACTTTTGTATTGGGAAAGTCATCTCCGGTGAACTTTTGTATTGGGAAAGTCATGCCCGGTGAACTTTTGTATTGGGAAAGTCGTGCCCGGTGAACTTTTGTATTGGGAAAGTCATGCCCGGTGAACTTTTGTATTGGGAAAGAAAGTCATCTCCGGTGAACTTTTGTATTGGGAAAGTCATCTCCGGTGAACTTTTGTATGGGAAAGTCATCTCCGGTGAACTTTTGTATTGGGAAAGTCATGCCCGGTGAACTTTTGTATGGGAAAAGTCATCTCCGGTGAACTTTTGTATTGGGAAAGTCATCTCCGGTGAACTTTTGTATGGGAAAGTCATCTCCGGTGAACTTTTGTATTGGGAAAGTCATCTCCGGTGAACTTTTGTATTGGGAAAGTCATCTCCGGTGAACTTTTGTATGGGAAAAGTCATCTCCGGTGAACTTTTGTATTGGGAAAGTCATCTCCGGTGAACTTTTGTATTGGGAAAGTCATCTCCGGTGAACTTTTGTATGGGAAAAGTCATCTCCGGTGAACTTTTGTATTGGGAAAGTCATCTCCGGTGAACTTTTGTATTGGGAAAGTCATCTCCGGTGAACTTTTGTATGGGAAAAGTCATCTCCGGTGAACTTTTGTATGGGAAAGTCATCTCCGGTGAACTTTTGTATGGGAAAGTCATCTCCGGTGAACTTTTGTATTGGGAAAGTCATCTCCGGTGAACTTTTGTATTGGGAAAAGTCATCTCCGGTGAACTTTTGTATTGGGAAAGTCATCTCCGGTGAACTTTTGTATTGGGAAAGTCATCTCCGGTGAACTTTTGTATGGGAAAAGTCATCTCCGGTGAACTTTTGTATTGGGAAAGTCATCTCCGGTGAACTTTTGTATTGGGAAAGTCATGCCCGGTGAACTTTTGTATGGGAAAAGTCATCTCCGGTGAACTTTTGTATGGGAAAAGTCATCTCCGGTGAACTTTTGTATTGGGAAAGTCATCTCCGGTGAACTTTTGTATTGGGAAAGTCATGCCCGGTGAACTTTTGTATTGGGAAAGTCATGCCCGGTGAACTTTTGTATTGGGAAAGTCATCTCCGGTGAACTTTTGTATTGGGAAAGTCATCTCCGGTGAACTTTTGTATTGGGAAAGTCATCTCCGGTGAACTTTTGTATTGGGAAAGTCATCTCCGGTGAACTTTTGTATTGGGAAAGTCATCTCCGGTGAACTTTTGTATTGGGAAAGTCATCTCCGGTGAACTTTTGTATTGGGAAAGTCATCTCCGGTGAACTTTTGTATTGGGAAAGTCATGCCCGGTGAACTTTTGTATTGGGAAAGTCATCTCCGGTGAACTTTTGTATGGGAAAGTCATCTCCGGTGAACTTTTGTATTGGGAAAGTCATGCCCGGTGAACTTTTGTATTGGGAAAGTCATGCCCGGTGAACTTTTATATTGGGAAAGTCATCTCCGGTGAACTTTTGTATTGGGAAAGTCATCTCCGGTGAACTTTTGTATGGGAAAAGTCATCTCCGGTGAACTTTTGTATTGGGAAAGTCATCTCCGGTGAACTTTTGTATTGGGAAAGTCATCTCCGGTGAACTTTTGTATTGGGAAAGTCATGCCCGGTGAACTTTTGTTTTGGGAAAGTCATGCCCGGTGAACTTTTGTATTGGGAAAGTCATCTCCGGTGAACTTTTGTATGGGAAAAGTCATCTCCGGTGAACTTTTGTATGGGAAAAGTCATCTCCGTTGAACTTTTGTATTGGGAAAGTCATCTCCGGTGAACTTTTGTATTGGGAAAGTCATCTCCGGTGAACTTTTGTATGGGAAAAGTCATCTCCGGTGAACTTTTGTATTGGGAAAGTCATCTCCGGTGAACTTTTGCATTGGGAAAGTCATCTCCGGTGAACTTTTGTATGGGAAAAGTCATCTCCGGTGAACTTTTGTATGGGAAAAGTCATCTCCGGTGAACTTTTGTATGGGAAAAGTCATCTCCGGTGAACTTTTGTATTGGGAAAGTCATGCCCGGTGAACTTTTGTATTGGGAAAGTCATGCCGGTGAACTTTTATATTGAGAAAGTCATCTCCGGTGAACTTTTGTATTGGGAAAGTCATCTCCGGTGAACTTTTGTATGGGAAAAGTCATCTCCGGTGAACTTTTGTATTGGGAAAGTCATCTCCGGTGAACTTTTGTATGGGAAAGTCATCTCCGGTGAACTTTTGTATGGGAAAAGTCATCTCCGGTGAACTTTTGTATGGGAAAAGTCATCTCCGGTGAACTTTTGTATTGGGAAAGTCATCTCCGGTGAACTTTTGTATTGGGAAAGTCATCTCCGGTGAACTTTTGTATGGGAAAAGTCATCTCCGGTGAACTTTTGTATTGGGAAAGTCATCTCCGGTGAACTTTTGTATGGGAAAAGTCATCTCCGGTGAACTTTTGTATTGGGAAAGTCATCTCCGGTGAACTTTTGTATGGGAAAAGTCATCTCCGGTGAACTTTTGTATTGGGAAAGTCATCTCCGGTGAACTTTTGTATTGGGAAAGTCATCTCCGGTGAACTTTTGTATGGGAAAAGTCATCTCCGGTGAACTTTTGTATTGGGAAAGTCATCTCCGGTGAACTTTTGTATGGGAAAAGTCATCTCCGGTGAACTTTTGTATTGGGAAAGTCATGCCCGGTGAACTTTTGTATTGGGAAAGTCATGCCCGGTGAACTTTTGTATTGGGAAAGTCATGCCCGGTGAACTTTTGTATTGGGAAAATCGTGCCCGGTGAACTTTTGTATTGGGAAAGTCATGCCCGGTGAACTTTTGTATTGGGAAAGTCATCTCCGGTGAACTTTTGTATTGGGAAAGTCATCTCCGGTGAACTTTTGTATTGGGAAAGTCATGCCCGGTGAACTTTTGTATTGGGAAAGTCATCTCCGGTGAACTTTTGTATTGGGAAAGTCATCTCCGGTGAACTTTTGTATGGGAAAAGTCATCTCCGGTGAACTTTTGTATTGGGAAAGTCATGCCCGGTGAACTTTTGTATGGGAAAAGTCATCTCCGGTGAACTTTTGTATTGGGAAAGTCATCTCCGGTGAACTTTTGTATGGGAAAAGTCATCTCCGGTGAACTTTTGTATTGGAAAAGTCATCTCCGGTGAACTTTTGTATTGGGAAAAGTCATCTCCGGTGAACTTTTGTATTGGGAAAGTCATCTCCGGTGAACTTTTGTATTGGGAAAGTCATCTCCGGTGAACTTTTGTATGGGAAAAGTCATCTCCGGTGAACTTTTGTATTGGGAAAGTCATCTCCGGTGAACTTTTGTATTGGAAAGTCATCTCCGGTGAACTTTTGTATGGGAAAAGTCATCTCCGGTGAACTTTTGTATGGGAAAAGTCATCTCCGGTGAACTTTTGTATTGGGAAAGTCATCTCCGGTGAACTTTTGTATGGGAAAAGTCATCTCCGGTGAACTTTTGTATTGGGAAAGTCATCTCCGGTGAACTTTTGTATTGGGAAAGTCATCTCCGGTGAACTTTTGTATTGGGAAAGTCATCTCCGGTGAACTTTTGTATTGGGAAAGTCATCTCCGGTGAACTTTTGTATTGGGAAAGTCATCTCCGGTGAACTTTTGTATTGGGGAAGTCATCTACGGTGAACTTTTGTATGGGAAAAGTCATCTCCGGTGAACTTTTGTATTGGGAAAGTCATCTCCGGTGAACTTTTGTATTGGGAAAGTCATCTCCGGTGAACTTTTGTATGGGAAAAGTCATCTCCGGTGAACTTTTGTATTGGGAAAGTCATCTCCGGTGAACTTTTGTATGGGAAAAGTCATCTGCGGTGAACTTTTGTATGGGAAAAGTCATCTCCGGTGAACTTTTGTATTGGGAAAGTCATCTCCGGTGAACTTTTGTATTGGGAAAGTCATCTCCGGTGAACTTTTGTATGGGAAAAGTCATCTCCGGTGAACTTTTGTATGGGAAAAGTCATCTCCGGTGAACTTTTGTATTGGGAAAGTCATCTCCGGTGAACTTTTGTATGGGAAAAGTCATCTCCGGTGAACTTTTGTATTGGGAAAGTCATGCCCGGTGAACTTTTGTTTTGGGAAAGTCATGCCCGGTGAACTTTTGTATTGGGAAAGTCATCTCCGGTGAACTTTTGTATTGGGAAAGTCATGCCCGGTGAACTTTTGTTTTGGGAAAGTCATGCCCGGTGAACTTTTGTATTGGGAAAGTCATCTCTGGTGAACTTTTGTATTGGGAAAGTCATCTCCGGTGAACTTTTGTATTGGGAAAGTCATCTCCGGTGAACTTTTGTATTGGGAAAGTCATCTCCGGTGAACTTTTTTATTGGGAAAGTCATCTCCGGTGAACTTTTGTATGGGAAAAGTCATCTCCGGTGAACTATTGTATTGGGAAAGTCATCTCCGGTGAACTTTTGTATTGGGAAAGTCATCTCCGGTGAACTTTTGTATTGGGAAAGTCATCTCCGGTGAACTTTTGTATTGGGAAAGTCATCTCCGGTGAACTTTTGTATGGGAAAAGTCATCTCCGGTGAACTTTTGTATTGGGAAAGTCATCTCCGGTGAACTTTTGTATTGGGAAAGTCATCTCCGGTGAACTTTTGTATTGGGAAAGTCATCTCCGGTGAACTTTTGTATGGGAAAAGTCATCTCCGGTGAACTTTTGTATGGGAAAAGTCATCTCCGGTGAACTTTTGTATGGGAAAAGTCATCTCCGGTGAACTTTTGTATTGGGAAAGTCATCTCCGGAGAACTTTTGTATGGGAAAAGTCATCTCCGGTGAACTTTTGTATTGGGAAAGTCATCTCCGGTGAACTTTTGTATGGGAAAAGTCATCTCCGGTGAACTTTTGTATTGGGAAAGTCATCTCCGGTGAACTTTTGTATTGGGAAATTCATCTCCGGTGAACTTTTGTATTGGGAAAAGTCATCTCCGGTGAACTTTTGTATTGGGAAAGTCATCTCCGGTGAACTTTTGTATTGGGAAAGTCATCTCCGGTGAACTTTTGTATGGGAAAAGTCATATCCGGTGAACTTTTGTATTGTGAAAGTCATCTCCGGTGAACTTTCGTATTGGGAAAGTCATCTCCGGTGAACTTTTGTATGGGAAAGTCATCTCCGGTGAACTTTTGTATTGGAAAAGTCATCTCCGGTGAACTTTTGTATTGGGAAAGTCATCTCCGGTGAACTTTTGTATGGGAAAAGTCATCTCCGGTGAACTTTTGTATGGGAAAAGTCATCTCCGGTGAACTTTTGTATGGGAAAAGTCATCTCCGGTGAACTTTTGTATTGGGAAAGTCATGCCCGGTGAACTTTTGTATTGGGAAAGTCATGCCCGGTGAACTTTTATATTGGGAAAGTCATCTCCGGTGAACTTTTGTATTGGGAAAGTCATCTCCGGTGAACTTTTGTATGGGAAAAGTCATCTCCGGTGAACTTTTGTATTGGGAAAGTCATCTCCGGTGAACTTTTGTATGGGAAAGTCATCTCCGGTGAACTTTTGTATGGGAAAAGTCATCTCCGGTGAACTTTTGTATGGGAAAAGTCATCTCCGGTGAACTTTTGTATTGGGAAAGTCATCTCCGGTGAACTTTTGTATTGGGAAAGTCATCTCCGGTGAACTTTTGTATGGGAAAAGTCATCTCCGGTGAACTTTTGTATTGGGAAAGTCATCTCCGGTGAACTTTTGTATGGGAAAAGTCATCTCCGGTGAACTTTTGTATTGGGAAAGTCATCTCCGGTCAACTTTTGTATGGGAAAAGTCATCTCCGGTGAACTTTTGTATTGGGAAAGTCATCTCCGGTGAACTTTTGTATTGGGAAAGTCATCTCCGGTGAACTTTTGTATGGGAAAAGTCATCTCCGGTGAACTTTTGTATTGGGAAAGTCATCTCCGGTGAACTTTTGTATGGGAAAAGTCATCTCCGGTGAACTTTTGTATTGGGAAAGTCATGCCCGGTGAACTTTTGTATTGGGAAAGTCATGCCCGGTGAACTTTTGTATTGGGAAAGTCATGCCCGGTGAAATTTTGTATTGGGAAAGTCGTGCCCGGTGAACTTTTGTATTGGGAAAGTCATGCCCGGTGAACTTTTGTATTGGGAAAGTCATCTCCGGTGAACTTTTGTATTGGGAAAGTCATCTCCGGTGAGCTTTTGTATGGGAAAAGTCATCTCCGGTGAACTTTTGTATTGGGAAAGTCATGCCCGGTGAACTTTTGTATGGGAAAAGTCATCTCCGGTGAACTTTTGTATTGGGAAAGTCATCTCCGGTGAACTTTTGTATGGGAAAAGTCATCTCCGGTGAACTTTTGTATTGGGAAAGTCATCTCCGGTGAACTTTTGTATTGGGAAAAGTCATCTCCGGTGAACTTTTGTATTGGGAAAGTCATCTCCGGTGAACTTTTGTATTGGGAAAGTCATCTCCGGTGAACTTTTGTATGGGAAAAGTCATCTCCGGTGAACTTTTGTATTGGGAAAGTCATCTCCGGTGAACTTTTGTATTGGGAAAGTCATCTCCGGTGAACTTTTGTATGGGAAAAGTCATCTCCGGTGAACTTTTGTATGGGAAAAGTCATCTCCGGTGAACTTTTGTATTGGGAAAGTCATCTCCGGCGAACTTTTGTATGGGAAAAGTCATCTCCGGTGAACTTTTGTATTGGGAAAGTCATCTCCGGTAAACTTTTGTATGGGAAAAGTCATCTCCGGTGAACTTTTGTATTGGGAAAGTCATCTCCGGTGAACTTTTGTATGGGAAAAGTCATCTCCGGTGAACTTTTGTATGGGAAAAGTCATCTCCGGTGAACTTTTGTATTGGGAAAGTCATCTCCGGTGAACTTTTGTATGGGAAAAGTCATCTCCGGTGAACTTTTGTATTGGGAAAGTCATCTCCGGTGAACTTTTGTATGGGAAAAGTCATCTCCGGTGAACTTTTGTATTGGGAAAGTCATCTCCGGTGAACTTTTGTATTGGCAAAGTCGTGCCCGGTGAACTTTTGTATTGGGAAAGTCATCTCCGGTGAACTTTTGTATTGGGAAAGTCATCTCCGGTGAACTTTTGTATTGGGAAAGTCATCTACGGTGAACTTTTGAATGGGAAAAGTCATCTCCGGTGAACTTTTGTATTGGGAAAGTCATCTCCGGTGAACTTTTGTATTGGGAAAGTCATCTCCGGTGAACTTTTGTATGGGAAAAGTCATCTCCGGTGAACTTTTGTATTGGGAAAGTCATCTCCGGTGAACTTTTGTATGGGAAAAGTCATCTCCGGTGAACTTTTGTATTGGGAAAGTCATCTCCGGTGAACTTTTGTATTGGAAAAGTCATCTCCGGTGAACTTTTGTATGGGAAAAGTCATCTCCGGTGAACTTTTGTATTGGGAAAGTCATCTCCGGTGAACTTTTGTATTGGGAAAGTCATCTCCGGTGAACTTTTGTATGGGAAAAGTCATCTCCGGTGAACTTTTGTATGGGAAAAGTCATCTCCGGTGAACTTTTGTATTGGGAAAGTCATCTCCGGTGAACTTTTGTATGGGAAAAGTCATCTCCGGTGAACTTTTGTATTGGGAAAGTCATGCCCGGTGAACTTTTGTTTTGGGAAAGTCATGCCCGGTGAACTTTTGTATTGGGAAAGTCATCTCCGGTGAACTTTTGTATGGGAAAAGTCATCTCCGGTGAACTTTTGTATTGGGAAAGTCATCTCCGGTGAACTTTTGTATTGGGAAAGTCATGCCCGGTGAACTTTTGTTTTGGGAAAGTCATGCCCGGTGAACTTTTGTATTGGGAAAGTCATCTCCGGTGAACTTTTGTATTGGGAAAGTCATCTCCGGTGAACTTTTGTATTGGGAAAGTCATCTCCGGTGAACTTTTGTATTGGGAAAGTCATCTCCGGTGAACTTTTGTATGGGAAAAGTCATCTCCGGTGAACTTTTGTATTGGGAAAGTCATCTCCGGTGAACTTTTGTATGGGAAAAGTCATCTCCGGTGAACTTTTGTATTGGGAAAGTCATCTCCGGTGAACTTTTGTATTGGGAAAGTCATCTCCGGTGAACTTTTGTATGGGAAAAGTCATCTCCGGTGAACTTTTGTATTGGGAAAGTCATCTCCGGTGAACTTTTGTATTGGGAAAGTCATCTCCGGTGAACTTTTGTATTGGGAAAGTCATCTCCGGTGAACTTTTGTATTGGGAAAGTCATGCCCGGTGAACTTTTGTATTGGGAAAGTCATCTCCGGTGAACTTTTGTATGGGAAAAGTCATCTCCGGTGAACTTTTGTATTGGGAAAGTCATCTCCGGTGAACTTTTGTATTGGGAAAGTCATCTCCGGTGAACTTTTGTATGGGAAAAGTCATCTCCGGTGAACTTTTGTATTGGGAAAGTCATCTCCGGTGAACTTTTGTATGGGAAAAGTCATCTCCGGTGAACTTTTGTATTGGGAAAGTCATCTCCGGTGAACTTTTGTATTGGGAAAGTCATCTCCGGTGAACTTTTGTATGGGAAAAGTCATCTCCGGTGAACTTTTGTATTGGGAAAGTCATCTCCGGTGAACTTTTGTATGGGAAAAGTGATCTCCGGTGAACTTTTGTGTTGGGAAAGTCATCTCCGGTGAACTTTTGTATGGGAAAAGTCATCTCCGGTGAACATTTGTATTGGGAAAGTCATGCCCGGTGAACTTTTGTATTGGGAAAGTCATGCCCGGTGAACTTTTGTATTGGGAAAGTCGTGCCCGGTGAACTTTTGTATTGGGAAAGTCATGCCCGGTGAACTTTTGTATTGGGAAAGTCATCTCCGGTGAACTTTTGTATTGGAAAAGTCATCTCCGGTGAACTTTTGTATTGGGAAAGTCATGCCCGGTGAACTTTTGTATGGGAAAAGTCATCTCCGGTGAACTTTTGTATGGGAAAAGTCATCTCCGGTGAACTTTTGTATTGGGAAAGTCATCTCCGGTGAACTTTTGTATTGGGAAAGTCATCTCCGGTGAACTTTTGTATTGGGAAAGTCATCTCCGGTGAACTTTTGTATGGGAAAAGTCATCTCCGGTGAACTTTTGTATTGGGAAAGTCATGCCCGGTGAACTTTTGTATTGGGAAAGTCATGCCCGGTGAACTTTTGTATGGGAAAAGTCATCTCCGGTGAACTTTTGTATTGGGAAAGTCATCTCCGGTGAACTTTTGTATGGGAAAAGTCATCTCCGGTGAACTTTTGTATTGGGAAAGTCATCTCCGGTGAACTTTTGTATGGGAAAAGTCATCTCCGGTGAACTTTTGTATTGGGAAAGTCATCTCCGGTGAACTTTTGTATTGGCAAAGTCGTGCCCGGTGAACTTTTGTATTGGGAAAGTCATCTCCGGTGAACTTTTGTATTGGGAAAGTCATCTCCGGTGAACTTTTGTATTGGGAAAGTCATCTACGGTGAACTTTTGAATGGGAAAAGTCATCTCCGGTGAACTTTTGTATTGGGAAAGTCATCTCCGGTGAACTTTTGTATTGGGAAAGTCATCTCCGGTGAACTTTTGTATGGGAAAAGTCATCTCCGGTGAACTTTTGTATTGGGAAAGTCATCTCCGGTGAACTTTTGTATGGGAAAAGTCATCTCCGGTGAACTTTTGTATTGGGAAAGTCATCTCCGGTGAACTTTTGTATTGGGAAAGTCATCTCCGGTGAACTTTTGTATGGGAAAAGTCATCTCCGGTGAACTTTTGTATTGGGAAAGTCATCTCCGGTGAACTTTTGTATTGGGAAAGTCATCTCCGGTGAACTTTTGTATGGGAAAAGTCATCTCCGGTGAACTTTTGTATGGGAAAAGTCATCTCCGGTGAACTTTTGTATTGGGAAAGTCATCTCCGGTGAACTTTTGTATGGGAAAAGTCATCTCCGGTGAACTTTTGTATTGGGAAAGTCATGCCCGGTGAACTTTTGTTTTGGGAAAGTCATGCCCGGTGAACTTTTGTATTGGGAAAGTCATCTCCGGTGAACTTTTGTATGGGAAAAGTCATCTCCGGTGAACTTTTGTATTGGGAAAGTCATCTCCGGTGAACTTTTGTATTGGGAAAGTCATGCCCGGTGAACTTTTGTTTTGGGAAAGTCATGCCCGGTGAACTTTTGTATTGGGAAAGTCATCTCCGGTGAACTTTTGTATTGGGAAAGTCATCTCCGGTGAACTTTTGTATTGGGAAAGTCATCTCCGGTGAACTTTTGTATTGGGAAAGTCATCTCCGGTGAACTTTTGTATGGGAAAAGTCATCTCCGGTGAACTTTTGTATTGGGAAAGTCATCTCCGGTGAACTTTTGTATGGGAAAAGCCATCTCCGGTGAACTTTTGTATTGGGAAAGTCATCTCCGGTGAACTTTTGTATTGGGAAAGTCATCTCCGGTGAACTTTTGTATGGGAAAAGTCATCTCCGGTGAACTTTTGTATTGGGAAAGTCATCTCCGGTGAACTTTTGTATTGGGAAAGTCATCTCCGGTGAACTTTTGTATTGGGAAAGTCATCTCCGGTGAACTTTTGTATTGGGAAAGTCATGCCCGGTGAACTTTTGTATTGGGAAAGTCATCTCCGGTGAACTTTTGTATGGGAAAAGTCATCTCCGGTGAACTTTTGTATTGGGAAAGTCATCTCCGGTGAACTTTTGTATTGGGAAAGTCATCTCCGGTGAACTTTTGTATGGGAAAAGTCATCTCCGGTGAACTTTTGTATTGGGAAAGTCATCTCCGGTGAACTTTTGTATGGGAAAAGTCATCTCCGGTGAACTTTTGTATTGGGAAAGTCATCTCCGGTGAACTTTTGTATTGGGAAAGTCATCTCCGGTGAACTTTTGTATGGGAAAAGTCATCTCCGGTGAACTTTTGTATTGGGAAAGTCATCTCCGGTGAACTTTTGTATGGGAAAAGTCATCTCCGGTGAACTTTTGTGTTGGGAAAGTCATCTCCGGTGAACTTTTGTATGGGAAAAGTCATCTCCGGTGAACATTTGTATTGGGAAAGTCATGCCCGGTGAACTTTTGTATTGGGAAAGTCATGCCCGGTGAACTTTTGTATTGGGAAAGTCGTGCCCGGTGAACTTTTGTATTGGGAAAGTCATGCCCGGTGAACTTTTGTATTGGGAAAGTCATCTCCGGTGAACTTTTGTATTGGGAAAGTCATGCCCGGTGAACTTTTGTATGGGAAAAGTCATCTCCGGTGAACTTTTGTATGGGAAAAGTCATCTCCGGTGAACTTTTGTATTGGGAAAGTCATCTCCGGTGAACTTTTGTATTGGGAAAGTCATCTCCGGTGAACTTTTGTATTGGGAAAGTCATCTCCGGTGAACTTTTGTATGGGAAAAGTCATCTCCGGTGAACTTTTGTATTGGGAAAGTCATGCCCGGTGAACTTTTGTATTGGGAAAGTCATGCCCGGTGAACTTTTGTATGGGAAAAGTCATCTCCGGTGAACTTTTGTATTGGGAAAGTCATCTCCGGTGAACTTTTGTATGGGAAAAGTCATCTCCGGTGAACTTTTGTATTGGGAAAGTCATCTCCGGTGAACTTTTGTATGGGAAAAGTCATCTCCGGTGAACTTTTGTATTGGGAAAGTCATCTCCGGTGAACTTTTGTATTGGCAAAGTCGTGCCCGGTGAACTTTTGTATTGGGAAAGTCATCTCCGGTGAACTTTTGTATTGGGAAAGTCATCTCCGGTGAACTTTTGTATTGGGAAAGTCATGTACGGTGAACTTTTGAATGGGAAAAGTCATCTCCGGTGAACTTTTGTATTGGGAAAGTCATCTCCGGTGAACTTTTGTATTGGGAAAGTCATCTCCGGTGAACTTTTGTATGGGAAAAGTCATCTCCGGTGAACTTTTGTATTGGGAAAGTCATCTCCGGTGAACTTTTGTATGGGAAATGTCATCTCCGGTGAACTTTTGTATTGGGAAAGTCATCTCCGGTGAACTTTTGTATTGGGAAAGTCATCTCCGGTGAACTTTTGTATGGGAAAAGTCATCTCCGGTGAACTTTTGTATTGGGAAAGTCATCTCCGGTGAACTTTTGTATTGGGAAAGTCATCTCCGGTGAACTTTTGTATGGGAAAAGTCATCTCCGGTGAACTTTTGTATGGGAAAAGTCATCTCCGGTGAACTTTTGTATTGGGAAAGTCATCTCCGGTGAACTTTTGTATGGGAAAAGTCATCTCCGGTGAACTTTTGTATTGGGAAAGTCATGCCCGGTGAACTTTTGTTTTGGGAAAGTCATGCCCGGTGAACTTTTGTATTGGGAAAGTCATCTCCGGTGAACTTTTGTATGGGAAAAGTCATCTCCGGTGAACTTTTGTATTGGGAAAGTCATCTCCGGTGAACTTTTGTATTGGGAAAGTCATGCCCGGTGAACTTTTGTTTTGGGAAAGTCATGCCCGGTGAACTTTTGTATTGGGAAAGTCATCTCCGGTGAACTTTTGTATTGGGAAAGTCATCTCCGGTGAACTTTTGTATTGGGAAAGTCATCTCCGGTGAACTTTTGTATTGGGAAAGTCATCTCCGGTGAACTTTTGTATGGGAAAAGTCATCTCCGGTGAACTTTTGTATTGGGAAAGTCATCTCCGGTGAACTTTTGTATGGGAAAAGTCATCTCCGGTGAACTTTTGTATTGGGAAAGTC